>NC_056743.1:639941967-640166967 GCF_019279795.1 Protopterus annectens
GAAAAGTCCTTTGTGTAACATCTCGGTTAAATATTATAGAATCTGAGGGTTGTTTGAATCAAGGGTATTTAGGCCTTTAGCCTGGTTCCAGGCGCAAAATCTTTTCCATTTGTCTGAATAGGTTTTCCTGGTGCTGGGCCTCCTGGCCTCCAGAATGACATCCATAACCGCTATGGATAAAGGTGTTGTGTGGTTGTTAAGGAAATTTGCCATGCAGCCAGGTTTAAAGTCTTGAGCTGGCTGTGTAGAATATGATTGTCTCACTGGGTGAGCCGTGGAGGAATTTGTGGCAAAATCCATGGTGGGCCCTGGGCCATGTTCCTTAAAATTGGATACCAATGCTGGCATGGCCAGTCTGGTGCAACTAGTATCATTTGTGGCCTCTCTAATCTGACTTTCAGCAGTACCTTTGCTAGAAGAGGCAGTGAAGGGAAGGCATACACTGTTAATGTTTTCCAAATGAATGAGGGGGCGTCCACTTTCCAAGCTAGTGGATGGAAGGTCCTTGTGCAAAATTGTTGAAGTTGATGATTGTGGGGGCTTGCAAACAGATCTCTGTCTGGGCGTCCCCATTTTTGAACTATCATTGCAAATACTTGTGGATCTAGTTTCCATTCGTGTGGATCCATGATGTTTCTGCTTAGGTCGTCTGCCAATGAGTTTTTCTTTCCTGGCAGGAATTGTGCTTGTAATTGAACCTGGTAAGACAGTGCAGTGTTCCATAAGGTCATTGCTTGCCTGCATAGAGGGTAGGAATATGTGCCCCCTTGGTTGTTTATGTACCACATAACTGTGGTATTGTCCATCTTTATTAGTAGTTGTCCTGGGTGTAGAAGGTCCTTGAAAGCTGTTAGGGCATTCTACACTGCTAGCATTTCTTTTTGATTGATATGCAGGTGTCTCTGATCTGTAGTCCATTTGCTCTGAATGCACTGCCCTGCCATGTGTGCTCCCCAGGCATAGTCCGATGCATCTGTTGTCACAGTTTGCCTGGCTGTGGGTAAGGTGAAAGGCTGACCCTTGTTGAGGTGACATGCCTGTGCCCACCATAGAAACTCCTGTTGAAGGCAGGGAATGAGTGGAATCATTGTTTCCAAACTGTGGCTGTGCTGAGTCCATACACTTTTCAGGTACCATTGTAAATTTCTCATATGCAGTTTTCCAAATGGTATTAGTAGAATGCAAAACGCCATGAATCCCAAGGCCTGCAGAATTTTTCTTGCAGGGAGTTGGGTCTTTGTTGCCATTATTTTGAAATATTGAAACAGCTGTTGTTGCTTGTCTGTTGTTGCTTGTCTGGAGTGAGATAGGCCATCTGGGCCGTTGTATTCAAGCTGGCAAAAGGAATATTATGTTTTGTGAGGGCATTAGTTTTGATTTCTTTTCGTTTACTGTGTACCCTAGGCAACGTAGAAGGTGCATGACAAATGCCAGATGCTTTAAAAGAATGTCATTGCTTTCTGCTTGAATAAGGCAGTTGTCCAGATATGAGTATATTTGAATTCCTCTTTGTCTGCAGTATGCAGTTACTGGCGCCAGGCATTTTGTGAAGACCCTGGGCGCAGTAGATAAGCCAAAGGGCAGTGCAGAGAATTGATAATGCGTTGAACCTGCAATGAAGCAGAGGTATCTTCTGCAATTTTGTCTGATAGGGACATGCAGGTATGCCTCCTTGAGGTCCAAAGTGACTAGCCAAGCATTCTTGCCCAGCATGGGAAGAAGCTGCTGTAGTGTTAGCATCTTGAATTTTGATACTTGCAGATAGGTGTTCAGAACTGAAAGATCCAGAATGGGTCTCCATGCTTTGTCCTTTCTTGGGACTAGGAAGTGTCTTCAGTAAAATCCTTGTCCTTGCTTCTGTGTGGGTACCTGTTGAATGGCTCTCATGTTCATGAGCGCTGTAATTTGTTTTTGTGCCTCTGCCCATTGATTTGGTGGCAGGTTTGGCATTCCTTTGATCCTTGGTAAGGTATGAAAGTGGAATCTGTATCCTTGAGAAACAATGTTTAGAACCCATTTGTCTTTTGTGATGATGTGCCAGTTGTCTGCAAAAAATGCTAGTTTTCCTCCCAAGGGAGTTGCCAAGACAGATTTGCTTGGTAGTTTGAGGATAGAGTCATTGTGTTTGTCTTCTGCTAGCTTGGGGCCTGTCTTCTCCTCCTTTCTGGGTAGCAGAACCCCATTAGCGAGGTTTGTAAGGGCCCTGTGACTGGCCTCTGCCCCTTGGGCATCTGTATTTGCCCCTCTGTGATCTGTCTGAAGCTGGAAAGGACCAGTTTTTTGTTGGCCAATTTCTGCTGAAACGAGGGGGTTGTACCCGCAAAAAATCCTTGACCGTTTGCATAGACTTTGCCTTATCCTCCATTTTCTTTAAAACCTCTTCTGCTTTGACACCAAATAATACATCCTGTTGTAAAGGTGCATCCAATAATTTTGCTTTAACATGGTCAGGGAGGGTTTGTTCTTTTAACCAAGCATGTCTACATATGACAGAGACAGTAACAGCTGCTCTACAGGAAGCTTCCAATGAATCAAATCCGCATTGTAAAGTATGTTTGCCCACCTGTTCAGCTACATGCAACAGATCCTGCATTTCCTTGAATTCAGGCTGTTCTGAATGTGTGCTCATTTTTTGTTTTAACTGAGGCATCAGGAATTGTTGATATTTCAACATGTAAAACTGGCAATTTAATGCTCTCATAGCCAGAGTTGCTGAGGTGTATATTTTCTTTCCCCATCTATCTAGGGCTCTGGAATCCCTTTCAGAGGGCACAGGATTTTTAGCCATAGAAGCTTTTGCTCCCTTAGGACCCTGGGAAATTGTTTCTGGGTCAGCTACAGGGCTTTTATAAAAGAATTTGTGTGAGTCAGGTACTCTGTAGTATCTGTCTGGTTTGGCTGGAGCAGGAGGTAGAGAGTCTGGATTTAAACTAGACTCCAAGTAAACATCATCCACAATATCTAAAACAGGAGGGATAGCAAGCGGTCTGTGCTGGGGTAGTAAAAGGAACTCTCGGAGCCTTTTCTTAGAATCTGAGTAATCCTGGCCTTCCCAGTGGAAATGTTCCCTCATGGTATGTAAAGTTTCCCCAAAGGAGTAGTCTTAAGGGGAGGATGCTGAGGGAATAGAGTCTTCAGCATCAGAATCCTCATAAGGTGGAAAAGAGTAATCCTGTTCCTCAGAAGAATCTGAGGAGAGAGAAACCTGGTCAGAGGATGCATAATCCTCCTCCTGTCTTGGTCTTTTATCAGGAGGGGAATGGGAACCCCTGATAAGGGTAATCAAATCTTCAGCCATCTTAAGCATTTCTTTCTTAGGCATGGGGCCTTGAACTGTAGACTGATGAACAGTTTTCTTAGGTTTTAAAGGAGTTTTAAGCTTAGCATAAGATTTAATGGTGAGTGTAGTCGGTCTGAAGACACCTTCTGCAACCGAAGGTGTTTCCGTTGCACCGGTGTCTAGTTCTGTTCCGGTGTCGGTAGATGGTTGTGTCTGCCTAGTAGACTCCGGTCTGGGGTTCCAGTTCTGCTGTCGTCAGGGGCTGCGTAGGCGCCTCACTGAAAACCGGAGAACCGGCGACAGGCCCAGCTGAGGCCTCGGGGTCTGGCTTATTCCTAGGCTGTCTGTCCTTATCCTTGCGTTTTTTATGAATGATGGTCGTCGGCTGCTCCGACGGCATGATATAATTAAATTCCCTACCAAAATAATACCGTGCGAAGTCAAAACGGCGTTTGATAGTTCGTTTATTAAACCTAACGCAAAACCGACAACCTGTGACGTCATGGTCTGGGCCTAGGCAAGGAATACAATAGGAATGGAAGTTCTTATGAGGTATTTGCTTCCCACAAGAAATACAATTGTTAACTTTTTCTGACATCGGACTGAGGCAAGAAAATGTTGGGGTACTTAGCTTTATTGAAGACTTCGGAGTGAAATTCAAATTGAAAATCTCAGGTGTCGGCCGACCGGCACTTGCGAACTGCTTCTGCTTCGGGCACCGCACGGCAAGAAAGACTGAAGAAAATGGCGTTGGATGCCTCATATACCCCTGGCATTCTGACGTCAGGGAAGAAGCGACAGCAACCGATGCCGGACTAAGACTTTGGAATTCAGGCCGACTGTGGGACCGCCTGACGGCAGGATAACCCAAGAGTGATGACTGCAGCAGGGTAACACGATGAACATCATCTACATTTATGGTAAGTGTACACAACTGAACTATGTTCTTCGTGTTTCACTGTTGCAGTCATTACATTTGGGTAGAATACCAAACAAATAAAAAGGCTGCAGCACCAACAAATCCACTGAAAACAAGCAGCAAACAGGCAGGGAAACCAGCTGAATACACCAACTCACAATAAGGAAGACGAACCCTTCAAAAATCAATGACCATGCTCCTATAAAGAACAGTTTATTTCTAACGTATCACAACTGTAGCAACGTTTTCATTGTTAAAACAACTTCTTCAGGTAAAATCCACTCTTCTCCACAAATTTTATACAACAACCTACTTAATTGATTAATTACATAATTAATGCTTAAAGCAAACCATACTGAATAAAAATTCCCTACAAAAATGCATTTCAAACACTAAAATATTCACAAGAATACAATAAATCTTGAATATTATATGCATCAAAAATTGCACATATCTATACACATATAATATATTATATATTTTCTACCAGTCGTGCTGAAAATACCCAAACACAGTATTAAATAACTTTAAATATACATATATAATAACAGATAATAAACAAAAGTTGCATTTAAAATCTTCATGTGTACTTTATACTTTGTGGAGAAGAGTGGATTTTATCTGAAGAAGTTGTTTTAACAACGAAAACGTTGCTACAGTTGTGATACGTTAGAAATAAACTGTTCTTTACAGGAGCGTGGTCATTGATTTTTGAAGGGTTTGTCTTCCTTATTGTGAGTTGGTGTATTCAGCTGGTTTCCCTGCCTGTTTGCTGCTTGTTTTCAGTGGATTTGGGTAGAATCCCAAAGCTATGGATAGGAGGATAGAACTAAACAGCATTAGGAGCAGCTATAAGGCCCTGCAGGACTGCAGTGGCAAAGCCTGCCCTGGATTTAGAGAAGAGAGGTATATGATGATGCTTTGTGAACGTATGAACAGAGTTCCAAGTAGTAGCTTCTAGCATTTCTTTGGTTGGGACCCCTCTGAGAAAAGCTGCTGAAGTAGAGGCAGCCCTGGTGGAATGAAATCTGATCCCTTTGGGCACAGGTTTACCGTGGTGCAAATAGCAAAAACAAATGCAGTGGCTTATCCATTTAGAAATAGTCTGCTTTGATATAGCCTTCCCACCTGATCCTGCAGCAAATGCTACCAGTAGTTGCTCAGACTTTCATAGAGATTTTGTCCTCCAAGTAGAATATTAGTTGTCTGTGTACATCCAATAAATGCAGAATCCGCTCCCCCTTATTCTGCGGATTTGGGTAAAATGTTGGCAGGTGAATGGTCTGGTTAAGAGCCACACTGGATGCCACCTTAGGCATAAAAGAAGGATTGGTCCTGAGGGCCACCCTATCCGGGTAAAATATAATGCAAGGCTCCACTGTCATGAGAGCCTGTAGTTCTGAAACCCTTATTGCTGAAGTGACTGCCAAAAGAAAAGCTGTCTTCCAACATAGAAATTTTATATCCGCAGTAGCTGATGGTTCAAAAGGAGGCAGGGTGAGTTTTTCCAGCTCAAAATTGAGGCCCCATGCAGGAGTTGGTGTTCTCCTGGGAGGCATTACATTTTTGGCCCCTCTGAGATGCTGTTTAAGCAGTGGATGAGAAAAGAGGGAAGGCTCTGTGTTGTAATGAGCCAAGATGGCAGAGGCATGGATTTTTATTGAAGAAAAAGATAGGCCCTTGTCAAGCATCTCAGTTAAGTATTGTAAAATCTGAGGAATACTGGGCTTTGCTGTGTCTATTCCTTGTGCTTGGTTCCAAGCACAGAATCTCTTGCATTTATCAGCATAAGATTTTCTAGTACTAGGCCTTCTGGCTTCCAAAATGACATCCATCACAGGTTTACTGAGAGATGTGGTTTGAATAATTAGTTGATTAGCCATGCTGCAAGATTCAGAGTTTGGAGCCGAGTGTGCAGAATTTGATAGTTCTGCTGAGACAGTAGATGAGGTGTTTGAGGCAAGTACCACAGGGGAAGGTGTGACATATTCCTTAGAAGCGGGTACCAATGCTGGCAAGGCCAGTCCAGAGCAATTAGGATAATTTTTGGTTTTTCCTGTCTGACTTTTAGTAAGACCTTGGAGAGTAGAGGCAGAGGGGGAATGGCATAGACTGATAGTTTTTTCCAGCTGAAGGATAGAGCATCCACTTTCCATGCTTTTTGTGATGAGTTCTTTTGCAGAATTTGTCCAACTGATAGTTTTGGAGAGAGACAAACAGATCTATGTCTGGGCTCCCCCATTTTTGTGTTAACATGCTGAAGATTTGTGGATCCAGTTTCCATTCGTGCGGGTACATAAGATTTCTTCTTAGGTCATCTGCCAGAGTATTTTGCTTTCCTGGCAGAAATTGAGCTTGAAGATGTATTTGATAGGTCAAGACTGTGTTCCACAAGGCCATGGCTAGTCTGCAAACGGGGTAGGAATGTGTACCTCCCTGCTTGTTTATGTACCATATAACTGTGGTGTTGTCTGTCTTTATCAGTAGTTGTCCAGGATGAAGTGAGTCTTTGAAGGCTGTCAGAGCATTCTGAAAAGCTAGCATTTCTTTCTGGTTGATATGCAGATGCATTTGGTTTGGGCTCCATTTGCACTGAATGCATCTCTCTGCCAGGTGGGCCCCCCAAGCATAGTCTGATGCGTCTGTAGTTAGGGTTTAGGTGGCAGGGGGTAGAGTGAATGACCGTCCCTTGTTTTGGTGACATGTCTCTACCCACCAAAGAAACTCCTGTTGTAGGCAGGGAATGAGAGGAATCATTGTTTCCAGGCAGTGACAAAGCTGACTCCATACACTTTTTAGGTACCATTGAGGTTTCCTCATACGCAGTCTCGCATATGGAACTAGTAGAATACAGGATGCCATGAACCCCAAAGCCTGTGAATTTGTCTTGCAGATAACTGGGTTTTTGTTGCCATTTGTTTGAAGTATGTTGTCAATTGCATTTGTTTCTATGGCGTGAATTAAGCCATCTGGGCAGTTGTATTCAAACTTGCACCCAGGAATGTAATTATTTGAGAGGGTACCAGTTGTGATTTCTTTTCGTTTATGGTGTACCCTAGGCATGCTGGAAGCCTTTTTACAAACGCCAGACGTTGAAGTAGAGTGTCCTTGTCCTCTGCTTGAATGAGACAATCGTCCAGATAAGGATAAATTTGAATGTTTCTTTGTCTGCAGAATGCAATTACTGGTGCCAGGCACTTTGTAAAGACCCTGGGTGCAGTAGATAAGCCAAAGGGCAGTGCAGAAAATTGGTAATGCGAAAAACCTGCTTTGAAGCGGAGGTATCTTTTGCATGATTCCCTTAATGGAATATGTAGGTATGCCTCTAAGTCTAGAGTTACTAACCAAGCATTCTTGTCTAGCATAGGCAGTAGCTGCATTTTGAATTTTGGAATGTCCAGGAATGTGTTCAGAATCGATAAGTCCAGCATTGCACACCATGAATTGTCTTTTCTGGGTACCAGGAAAAGTCTTGAATAAAATCCTAGTCTTTTTTCCTTTTCTGGTACCGGTTGAAAGCCCCCTTATCCATGAGGTACATGACTTGTTTCTGGGCCTCTGCCCACTGGTTTTGTGGCAGATCCGGCCATCTGTTTGGAACTGGCAAAGTATGGAAATTAAATCTGTACCCCTGGGATACTATGTTTAATACCCACTTGTCCTGGGTAATTAATTGCCAATTTTGAGCATGAACTGCTAGTTTTCCCCCCAAGGGGGCTGCCAAAAGATAAGTGCTTGGAGATGGTAGAGGAAAGTCATTGAGACTGCTTACTGTAGGGTTGCGCTTTGTTTCCTCCAGATTTGGAGGTGGAGGCACCCCATTGCTTTGACCTGTAAGAACCCTGTGATTGATATCTGGAGCCTTTTGAGCGCCTGGGTTTACCCTGAGTGGCTCTGTTGGACACAGGAAAGGACCAAATTTTAGTAGGCCAGTGCCTACTGATCCTGGGTGGCTGCACTTGCAAGAAATCTTTTACAGTTTGCATAGATTTAGCTTTGTATTCCATTTTCTTTAAAACCTCTTCTGCCTTATTACCAAACAGAGTAGCATGCTGCAAAGGGGCACCCAACAATTTAGGTTTAACATGATCAGGCAGGTTTTGCTCCTTGAGCCAGGCATGCCTTCTAATCACAGTTCCAGTAACGGCTGCCCTACAACAGGCCTCCAAGGGATCAAAACCACATTGCAAAGTATGCTTTCCAACTTGTTCTGCTGAATGCAATAAATCCTGTAACTATTTTCCACACAACCAGAAATCAACTTCATTTTCCGTTTCAGAAAGCCTATAACATGCTGTAGATATTTAAGCATATGAAACTGGCAGTTTAAAGCCTTGATTGCCAAGGTTGCAGACATATAAACCTTCTTACCCCATCTATCCAGCGCCCTGGAATCTCTTTCTGAAGGGGTAGGATTTTTGGCTGTAGAAGCCTTACCAGCCTTGGGACCCTGAGAAATAGTCTCAGGGTCAGCAGCAGGATTTTTGAAAAGAAATTTGTGGGAGTCAGGAACCATCTAATATCTGTGTGGCTTACTAGTGGTAATGCTTGGTAAAGGTGTGCACTGAACTCCAAGTTGCCGCCTCCAAAATTTTCTTGGTTGGTACCCCTCTGAGAAAGGCTGTTGAAGTGGCTGTTGCTCTGGTAGAATGTGGCCTGCTATTATTAGGGACTGATTTTCCATGCTGTGTGTAGCAGTAACGAATACAGTGTCCTATCCATTTGGAGATAGTTTGCTTTGAGATAGCCGTGCCCTGTGATCCTGCAGCATATGCCACAAACAGTTGTTCAGTTTTCCTGAAAGCTTTTGTTTTGTCCAAGTAGAAGCGTAGCTGCCTGTGTATGTCCAAAGAGTGCAGAAGTTTCTCCCCTTTATTCTGGGGGTTTGGATAAAAAGTTGGCAAATGGATGGCTTGGTTAAGGGCCACACTAGATACCACCTTTGGCATGAAGGTAGGGTTTGTCCTTAAAGAAACCCTGTCCTGATGAAAAATTATAAAAAGTTCCACTGCCATTAATGCCTGTAGCTCTGAGACTCTTTGTGCTGAAGTTACTGCCAGGAGCAGAGCTATTTTCCATGATAAAAATTTTAGTTCGCCTGTATTGGCTGGCTCAAAAGGTGGCAGGGTCAGTTTTTCCAAAACAAAATTGAGGTCCCAAGTTGGTGTTGGTGCCCTCCAGGGCAGTCTTATGTTTTTTGCCCCTCTGAGGTACTGCTTTAGGAAGGGATGAGAGAATAAAGGAGGATCTGTGTTGTAATGTGCTGAAATGGCAGAGGCGTGGATCTTAATTGATGAGAAGGATAGGCCTTTGTCCAGCATCTCAGTTAAGTATTGCAAAATTTGAGGAATGTTTGGGACAAGAGGGTCAAGGCTTTGAGCCTGGTTCCAGGCGCAGAATCTCTTCCATTTTTCTGAGTACGCTTTCCTGGTGCTAGGCCTCCTGGCCTCCAAAATTACATCCATAACAGCTTTACAGAGAGGTGTTGCCTGTTTGACTAATGGATCTTCCATGCAGCCAGGTTTAGTGTTTTCAGCTGACCGTGCAGGATCTGATTGTTTTGTTGGGTCAGAAGGTGTGGAGTTTGAGGCAGAATCCATGGTGGGCCTTGAGCTAAGTTCTTTAAGATTGGGTACCAGTGCTGGCATGGCCAGTCTGGAGCAATCAGGATCATCTGTGTTTTTTCTTGTATGGCTTTTAAGAGTACCTTTGAAAGGAGAGGCAGTGGTGGGAAGGCATACACTTTTAGGTTTTTCCAGCTGAATGAGAGAGCATCCACTTTCCATGCTTGGGTGTGGTAAGTCCTTGTGCAGAATTTTTGCAGTTGGCAGTTCAATGGGGAGGCAAAAAGATCCATGTCTGGTCATCCCCATTTTTGTGCTACCATGCTGAAGACTTGTGGATTCAATTTCCATTCGTGAGGGTCCATAATATTTCTGCTTAGATTGTCTGCCAGAGTATTTTTCTTTCCTGGCAGCAATTGTGCTTGCAGATGAACTTGATACGTTATACCTGTGTTCCACACAGTCATGGCTTGCCTGCATAGGGGATAAGAATGAGTGCCCCCTTGTTTGTTTATGTACCACATTACTGTGGTGTTGTCTGTCTTTAATAGTAATTGTCCTGGATGCAGCAGGTCCTTGAAAGCGGTTAGGGCATTTTGAACAACCAACATCTCTTTTTAACTGATGTGAAGATGCATTTGGTCTGTGGTCCACTTGCCCTGAATACATTTTCCTGCCATGTGTGCTCCCCAAGCGTAATCCGAAGGATCGGTTGTTAGAGTCTGCCTGGCTGTGGGTAGAGTGAAAGGCTGACCCTTGTTGAGGTGACATGCCTGTGCCCACCATCGAAACTCCTGTTGTAGGCAGGGAATTATTGCTTCTAAACTGTGAGAGTGTTGAGTCCAAATGCTTTTTAGGTACCACTGTAATTTCCTCATATGCAGTCTGGCATATGGTATTAGTAGTATGCAGGATGCCATGAATCCCAGGGCCTGCAGAATTTTTCTTGCAGGGAGATGGGACTTCTTTGCTAGAAACTGAAAATATTGAGTCAGTTGTCCTTGTTTGTCTGGCGTGAGGTAAGCCATCTGGGCCGTTGTATTTAGACTGGCACCCAGGAATGTTATCTGCGGTGAGGGCACTAGTTTTGACTTCTTTTCGTTTACTGTCTACCCTAGAGAAATTAGCAACCTTCTTACAAACGCCAGATGCTTTAGAAGAATGTCTTTTGTCTCTGCTTGAATGAGGCAGTCGTCCAGGTATGGATATATTTGAATTCCTTTTTGTCTGCAGAATGCAATTACAGGTGCCAGGCACTTTGTAAAGACCCTGGGCGCAGTAGATAAGCCAAAGTGCAGTGCAGAGAATTGGTAGTGCATTGTACCAGCTTTGAATCTGAGGTATCTTTTGCAATTCTGTCTGATAGGGATATGCAGGTATGCCTCTTTGCGATCCAGAGTAACAAGCCAAGCCTTCTTGCCCAGCATGGGAAGAAGCTGCTGTAGTGTCAACATTTTGAATTTCGGAACATCCAGGTAAGTATTTAGAGTTGAAAGGTCTAGAATAGGTCTCCAGGCTTTGTCCTTTCTGGGGACCAGGAAGAGTCTTGAGTAAAATCCTTGTCCTTGTTCTTGCTGTGGTACTTTTTGAATAGCTCTCATGTCCATGAGGGCTGAAATTTGTTTTTGAGCCTCTGCCCATTGATTTTGTGGCAGGTTTGGCATTCCTTTTAGCCTTGGTAAAGTGTGACAGTGGAATCTGTTACCGTGAGACACTATATTCAGAACCCATTTGTCTTGGGTGATTGTCTGCCAATTTTGAGAAAAAAGTGCTAGTTTTCCCCCTAAGGGGGCTGCCAAAAGGGGAGTGCTTGGCGTACGCAGGGGGAAGTCATTGGGACTGTTTCCTGTAAGGTTGAGACTTGTCCTCACCTCCTTTTGGGGTTGAGTAGCCCCCACTGCCGTTGTCTGTTAGAGCCTTGGGGTTGAGATCTGCCTTTTGGGAGTCTGTATCTGCCTCTCTGTGGCCTGTCTGACACTGGAAAGGACCAATTCTTTCTAGGCCAATTTCTGCTAAAGCGAGGTGGCTGTACCTGTAAGAAATCTTTGACTGTTTGCATAGATTTAGCTTTATCCTCCATTTTCTTTAACACCTCCTCTGCCTTAACACCAAACAAGGTATCATGCTGTAAAGGAGCATCCAATAATTTTGCCTTAACACGATCAGGTAAACGCTGTTCTTTTAACCAAGCATGTCTTCGAATCACAGAACCTGTAACTGCGGCTCTACAAGAGGCCTCTAAAGAATCAAAACCACATTGCAGAGTATGTTTTCCCACCTGTTCAACTGCATGCAATAAATCCTGCATTTCCTTATAGTCAGGGCTTCTCAGCTTGTAAGCATTTTCTGTTTTAACTGAGCCATTAAATATTGCTGGTACTTAAGCATGTGAAACTGGCAATTTAAAGCCCTTACTGCTAAAGTTGCAGAAGTGTAAACTTTCTTCCCCCATCTATCCAATTCTCTGGAATCTCTGTCAGAGGGGACTGGATTTTTTGCAATGGAAGCCTTAACCCCTTTTGGACCCTGGGAAATAGCTTCTGGATCAGCAGAAGGGTTTTTATAAAGAAACTTATGAGAGTCAGGGACTCTACAATACCTATCTGGCTTGGCTGGTGCAGGGGTTAAAGAATCAGGAGATAAACTGGATTCAGAGAACACATCATCCACAATATCTAACACAGGCAGAATGGCTAGGGGCCTGTGCTGAGGCAATAAAAGGAAGTCCCTGAGGCTTTTCTTGGATTCTGAGTACTTCTGACTTTCCCAATGGAAATGCTCCCTCATGGTATGTAAGGTTTCCCCAAAAGAATAATCCTCAGGAGGAGAGGCTATAGGGATGGATTCTTCAGCATCAGAGTCCTCATAGGGGGGGAGAGAGTATCCCTGGTCTGAAGAGGAATCAGAGGAAATGGAAACCTGATCAGAGGAATCATAGTCTGTATCCTGCCTAGGCCTTTTCTCAGGAGGGGGATGGGAGCCCCTGATTAGTGTAATGAGGTCTTCAGCCATTTTAAGCATCTGTTTCTTAGGCATGGAGGACTGTCCAGGAGAATGCTGTACTTGCTTCTTTGTCTTTAAAGGAGTTTTTGTCTTGGCTGTTTCTTTAATGGTAAGCTGTGAAGGTCTGAAGACACCCTCAGAAGCTGATGCCTGCACAGAGGCTCCGGACCCATCTGAGGGGTTAGTTTCCGTAGGCCCAATACCTTGAGTTTCCAGAGGCCTAGTTGTCTCCACGTGGGAGTCGGAAGTGGCCTGTGGCTCTGAGGTAGCGGGTGTCAGGGGCTACGAAAGCGCCTCACTGAGAACTAGCGACTGGCCTAGAAGAAGCTTCGTCGTCGGTTTTGGACCTCAGATGCCTGTCCTTATCCCTGTCTTTGCGTTTTTTCATAATTGTGGTCGTCGGTTGATCCGATGGCATAGAATAATTGAATCTGCGGCCAAAGTCGTGCAAAGCAAAATCAAAACGTCGTTTTATAGTGTGTTCGTTAAATCTAGCACAAAACCGACAACTAGTGACGTCGTGATCAGGGCCTAGGCATGGAATACAGTAAGAGTGGAAGTCCTTATGAGGTATTTGCTTCCCACAAGAAATACAATTATTAACTTTTTCTGACATCGGTCTGAGGCAAGAAAAAAGTTTCCCCAATGGGGTACTTAGCTTTATTGAAGACTTCAGATCTGAAATTCGACTTTGAAAATCTCAGGGGTCGGCTGACCGGCACTTGCGAACTGCTTTTGCTTCGGGCACCATGCGGCACGAAAGAGTGAAGAAAATGGCGTCGGATGCATCTTTTATACCCCTGGCGCACTGATGTCAGGGAAGAAGCGACAGCAACCGACGCCGGACCAACACTTTGGAACTCTGGCCGACTACAGGACTGCCTGACGGCAGGATAACCCAAGTGTGATGACTGCAGCAGTGTAACACGAACATCTAGGACTACATCAGTGAATACACTGTAACATCTACATTTATGGTAAGTGTACACAACTGTACTATGTTCTTCATGTTTCACTGTTGCAGTCATTACATTTGGGTAGATTCCCAAAGCTATGGTTGGGAGGAGAAATTTAGACAGCATTAGTGCCAGCTATAAGGCCCTGCAAGACTGCAGTGGCAAAGCCAGCTCTGGATTTAGAGAAAACTGGCAAATGATAATGCTTGGTGAAAGTATGTACATTACTCCAGGTAGCAGCTTCTGTGATGTCCCTGGTAGGGATGCCTCTGAGAAAGGCTGTAGAGGTAGATGAAGCCCTGGTGGAGTGAGGTCTGATCCCCGGGGGATACTTTTTCCATGATGCTTATAGCAGAAATGAATGCAATGGCTTATCCATTTAGAAATGATTTGCTTTGAAATGGCCTTCCCCTCTGACATCAGTAAGGAGCAAGAAAAAGTTTCCCAAACGGGGTACTTAGCTTTAGTTGAAGACTTCGGTTCTGAAACTCGAAAACGAAAACTTTAGGAGTCAGCCGACCGGCACTTGCGACCTGCTTCTTCTTCGGGCACCACACGGCAAGAAAGACTGATGTAATGGCATCGGCTGCATGTTTTATACCCTGACAACCTGACGTCATGGAAGAAGGGACAGCAACCGACACAGGACCCAAGACTTTGTTAATCAGGCCGACTGAGGGCTACCTGCAAGTAGATAACCCAGATGTAATGACTGCAACAGTGAAACACAAAGAACATGTACATTAACTTGCTGAAGGTGGATACGACAATCAAAGGTCAATCTTCAAAGCAACTTTGTAAAACTATTCAAAATCTAAATTTTGGAGGCCAATGCAATGGCTCTAATAGGTTGTCTTTTCCTTATGAGGTTTAGATGCATGTGCCTCATTTGATCATAGTTAAGTACTTGACTACACTAATGCTTACTGTAAATATCCCTTCTCCAAACTTGTGTGATCACAGAAACCATTCAGAGTTCTCACACTAAGGGATGCAAAAGGAATGTGCCCCCATCACAAAAGGGTCATCATCTAGGATGACAGGTAGTCGTAAAAGTGAAGTCTACATGTTGAATATCTTATGCCCAGGTCAGTTTCAATGGGCCATCTTTTCTTTTGTACTAGAAACACCAGTGAGTAGCAATCACTTAACTCCTGCAACTTCAGAAATGTTTCCATACTAACATGGATAACTGTCATACCTCTCAACTGTCCATATTCTTGCCTTATATTTTTGGTTTGTTCCTCATAAAAATTTGTGGCTTTCTGGCAAAGTAACCAAGGATTAAATTCACTAATAATGACAGACATTGGAGTTTCAGGTTTTATATCCTTCAGAAAACGTTTGGTAATACAACGCCTTTTATTCTAGCAACTTTCTAAGTTTGCAATAACAGTATTTAAATTTTGGTCCCCCACTATTTTTGGCTTTGGCCAGATTTCTTGTGCTAACAGGTTGAAAGGTATGAGAACTGTAATTCCATTAGAGTACCAAAGGTAGCTACGTCTTCTGACAGTAGCGGAATCCCCACAAAGACAGGGAAATGAACAGCATAATGTAACCCTGTCAGAGTCATCCTATTCACTGGAAAGATGTCACCTGGAATCATTCTCTTCTAACAAAGAGCAGCATGCCATCTTACTGAAGGAGACAATAGTAGTAGTCTGTACTTCCTAGGAGTTTCTTGCAAGAGAGAACACCCCCCCACCCTACACCTTGATATTTCCTGTGTTCCTTACCATCATGTCAACCTGGACCTTCTTTCTAAAAGGGCCAGGATTTGCTTCGGTAACTGTGGCTTTATTTTGAAATGGACAGATCAAACATTAATTTGAGCCTTTCCACTGTTTTATCCCATTTTTACAAATGGAATCTACTTTCAACTAAGGGCCAAAAAGAAGTTGCTTTTTTGTATCTTTGTGACAAGGCTGACATCTGGCCCACACATGCCTCTGCAGTACTGTCCTGGATGCCACTTTCGTGGAGCTGGCACCTCCTACATAATATCAGCACTTCATGGCATACTTAACTACACTGAAAGATGTCCAGTTACTGCTAGACTTTGAAGCCTCAGCTGAGTCCTGGTGCTGTAAAAAGCAAAGTTGTGTACACTTATCATAAATCTAGATGTTAGTGTATTCACGGTTTCAGTTATCACATTTCGGGTTATCTGCTTGCAGTACCCCTCAGTTGGCCTGATTATCAAACTCTTGGGTCATGCGTCTGTTGCTGTCTCATCTTCCATGATGTCAGGTAGTCAGGGGTATAAAGCATGCAGCCGATGCCATTACATCAGTTTTTCTTGCCTCAGATGTCAGGTGCCCCCCTAATGGGAAGCAATTAAATATATATACAAGGTTATACACCTCCAACAAAAAAGCAAATATACCAAAAAGCTTTTAAGCATAGTAAAAAGGGATAGAGGTATAACCAAAAGAAGTCAGGGGGCTGGAGGGAGGGTAACCAAGACTGCAACAGTGAATGCACTCGAACATCTACATTTATGGTATGTGTACAAAACTGTACTATGTTCTTAGTGTTTCACTGCTGCAGTCATCACATTTGGGTAGATTCCCAAAGCTAAGGATGGGAGGAGGAAATTAGATAGCATTAGGACCAGCTACAAGGCCCTGCAAGACTGCAGTGGCAAAACAAGCTCTGGATTTACAGAAAATTGGTAAATGGTAATGCTTGGTGAAAGTATGTACAGAACTCCAGGTAGCAGCTAATAGGATGTCCCTGGCAGGGACACCTCTGAAAAAGGCTGTAGAGGTAGATGCAGCCCTAGTTGAATGTGGTCTTATTCATTGTGGGATATGTTTTCCATGGTGCTTATAGCAGAAATTAATGCAATGGCCTATCCATTTAGAAATGTTTTGCTTTGAAATGGCCTTCCCCTCTGCCCCTGCAGCAAATGCCACCAGCAGCTGTTCAGATTTCCTGAGAGGTATAGTCCTGTCCAAGTAAAATCTAAGTTGTCTGTGCACATCTAAGGAGTGCAGTATCTGTTCCCCTTTGTTCTGTGGATTAGAAAAAAAGGTTGGCAAATTAATGGACTGATTAAGAGCCACACTGGATACTACCTTGGGCATGAAGGAGGGATTGGTCCTGAGGGACACCCTGTCCGCATGAAAGATGATGAAAGGCTCCACTGCCATAAGGGCCTGTAATTCAGAAGCCCTTCTTGCTGAAGTGATGGCTAAAAGGAAAGCTGTCTTCCAAGAAAGGAATTTCAACTCTGCATTTACAGCTGGCTCAAAAAGAGGTAGAGCAAGTTTTTTTCCAATACAAAGTTAAGGTCCCAGGCTGGAGTAGTGGCTCTCCTGAGTGGTCTTAAGTTTTTGGCCCCTCTGAGGAACAGCTTGAGCAACTGATGAGAGAAGAGGGGTGGTTCTGCGTTGTAATGAGCTGAAATGGCTGAGGCATGAATTTTGATGGAGGAAAAAAAAAGGCCTTTATGAAGCATCTCAGTTAAGTACTGAAGAATCTGAGGTAAATTGGGCGCTGATGTGCTCATCCCGTGAGTTTGGTTCCAGGAACAGAATCTTTTCCATTTTTCAGCATAAGATTTTCTAGTACTAGGCCTCCTTGCCTCCAGAATGACATCCAACACTTGTTTACTGAGGGATGGTAATGGAGAGAACAGGTAATTAGCCAGGCTGCCAGGTTCAGGGTTTGAAGCTGAGGGAGCAGAATCTGGCCTTTCTGCTGGAAAAGCAGGGTAGCAGTCTGAGACAGGTGCCATGGTGCCAGCAGTGACACACTGTGCAAGAGGGGGTAAACCAGTGTTGGCGTAGCCAGTCTGGTGCAATCAGTATCATCCTTGGTTTGTCCTGATTGATCTTTAGTAGTACCATGGAGAGGAGATGTAGAGGAGGAAAGGTATAAATTGATAAATTTTTCCAGGTGAAGAACAGGGCATCCACTTTCCAAGCTTGTTTGTGTGGAGTCCTTCTGCAGAATTTATCCAATTGGTAGTTTTGGGGTGAGGCAAAAAGGTCCATCTCTGGGCTCACCCATTTGTTTATTAACATGTTGAATGTCTTTGGTTCCAGTTTCCACTCGTGTGGGTCCATGAGATTTCTGCTTAGATCGTCTGCCAGTGTATTTAGCTTTCCTGGCAGGAATTGAGCCTGTAGGTGCACTTGGTAGCTCAAGGCTGTGTTCCACAGAGCCATGGCTAGTCTGCAGAGAGGGTATGAGTGGGTTTCCCCCTGCTTGTTTATGTACCACATAACAGTGGTGTTGTCCATCTTTACCATTAACTGTTCTGGAAGAATGTGGTCCTTGAAGGCTGTCAGAGCATTCTGTACAGCTAACATTTCTTTCTGATTGATACGCAGGTGCATTTGACTTGGGTTCCATTTGCCCTGAATGCACCTCCCTACCAAGTGAGCCCCCCATGCATAGTCTGATGCATCTGTTGTTAGGGTTTGGGCGGTAGGGGGTAGAGTGAATGACAGTCCCTTGTTCTGGTGGCATGCCTCTGCCCACCAAAGGAACTCTAACTGTAGGCGAGGTATGACAGGAATCATTGCTTCTAGATCCTGAGAATGCTGATACCATTGTAGTTTCCTCATAAGCAGTCTTGCATATGGAATTAGGAGAATGCAGGAGGCCATGAACCCCAAGGCTTGCAGTATTTGTCTTGCAGATATAGCAGGGTCTTTGTGGCCATTAGTTTGAAGTAAGCTGTCAAATGAACTTGTTTCTCTGGCGTGAGGAAAGCCATCTGGGAAGCTGTGTTCAAGCTTGCTCTCAGGAATACAATTTGTTGGCAGGGTACCAAATGTGATTTCTTTTCGTTTATGGTGTACCCCAGAGAAGTTAGCTCTTTTTGTACAAATGCCAGATGATTCAATAGTATGTCCTGGCTTTCTGTCTGAATTAGACAATCGTCCAGGTATGGGTATATTTGAATATCTCTTTGCCTGCAAAATGCAGCGACTGGAGCTAGGCACTTTGTGAATACCCTGGGCGCAAGTAGATAAGCCAAAGGGCAGTGCAGAGAACGGATCGTGCATGAAGCCTGCTTTGAAGTGTAGGTATCTTCTGCAAGATTCCCTGATTGGGATGTGCAGGTAGGCTTCATTTAAATCCAGTGTTGCCAACCAGGCATCCTTGCCTAGCATAGGAAGCAACAGGTGAAGAGTTAGCATCTTGAATTTTGGGATCACCAAAAAAAAGGGTTTAGGATAGAGAGATAAGATAGGACGTCAGTAGTGGTCTTTTCTGGGCATCAGAAAAAGTCTCGAGTAGAAACCTTGTCCCCTTTCCTCTTTTGGGACAGTTTGAATAGCCCTTATACTTGAGAGATAGAACTTGCTTTTGAGCCTCTGCCCACAGATTTAGGGGTAGATCTGGCCAACCGTTTGGGGTTGGTAAAGTGTGGAAAGTACAGTTGTGTACACTTACCATAAATGTAGATGTTAGAGTGTCTTCACTGTTGCAGTCATGACTGTAGGGTTCTCCCTTGCCGGCAGGCAGTCCTCGGTCGGCCAGAATCCCAACGTCTAGGTCCGGCATCGGCTGCTCAGCCATGCTCCCTGACGTCAGAGCGCCAGGAGTACAAAGCTGACAGCCGACGCCATGTTCTCCAGTTTTTCTTGCCTCAGATGTCAGGTGTTCCAAAATGAGTAAGATCCCATACCCTTTGCAAATACACCTCAAAAGAAGGGTGAAGAAGGGAACCACACAAAAGAAAAAATAAGAGGGGACAGGAGGGAGGGTAACCCAGACTGCAACAGTGAAGACACTCGAACATCTACATTTCTGGTAAGTGTACACAACTGTACTATGTTCATCGTGTTTCACTGTTGCAGTCATGACTGTACAGTAGAATCCCAAAGCAGAACAAAAGGGAGGAGGTCATAAAGTAGAGGGGGCGGCTAAAAGGCCCTGCAAGACAGCAGAAGCAAAGCCTGCCCTAGACTTAGAGTAGAGAGGTAGATTGTAGTGCCTGGAAAAAGTATGCACTGAACTCCAAGTAGCAGCTTCCAAAATGTCTTTGGTAGGAACTCCCCTGAGGAAGGCAGCTGAAGTGGCAGCAGCTCTGGTAGAGTGAGTCCTTATACTCCCTGGGATTTGCTTTCCATGGTGTGAATAGCAAAATCTGATTCCATGAGCAATCCATTTAGAAATGGTCTGTTTTGAAATGGCTTTACCTTGGGAACTTGAAGCATAAGAAACAAACAATTGCTCTGATTTCCTAATGTCCTTGGTTCTGTCCAGGTAAAAACGTAGTTGTCTGTGTACATCCAAGGAATGCAAGATCCTTTCCCCCTTATTTTGAGGACTGGGGAAAAAAGTTGGCAAATGAATAGTTTGATTTAAAGCCACTTTGGAAACCACCTTAGGCATGAAAGTAGGATTAGTCCTCAAAGACACCCTGTCTTGATGAAAAATAGTATAAGGTTCCACAGCCATGAGAGCTTGCAACTCCGAAACTCTCCTGGCAGAGGTAAGAGCTAACAGGATGGCGGTCTTCCAAGATAAAAACTTGATGTCAGATGTGGCAGCAGGCTCAAAAGGAGGCAAGGTGAGTTTTTCCAAAACATAGTTGAGATCCCAAGCAGGAATGGGTGGAGATCTAGGGGGCCTTAAGTTCTTAGCTCCTCTGAGAAACTGTCTCATGAGCTGATGAGAAAAGATTGGAGGGTCTGTATTATAATGAGCAGAAATAGCAGAGGCATGGATCTTTATGGAAGAGAAAGAGAGACCCTTATGTAGGAGGTCTGACAGGTAAAGTAAAATCAAAGGAATGTTAGGAATAAGAGGATCTGAATCCTGAGCCTGCATCCAGGAGCAAAATCTTTTCCATTTACCTGCATAAGATTTTCTAGTGCTAGGACGTCTGGCTTCTAAAATGACATCCATAACCTGCTTGGGTAGAAGAGGATGAATCAAAGACCCTGGATTAACCAGGCCGCCAGGATGAGAGTTTGGACATGGGAGTGCAGAACCTGACCCTGGTGTTGGGACAGAAGGTTCGGAGTCTGTGGTAATACCCAAGGGGGCTCCAGACAAAGGTTTTTCAGTGTTGGGTACCAGAACTGTCGAGGCCAATTTGGGGCCAGCAAAATTATCATCTTGGGCTTGTCCTGTTTGATCTTTAATAACACCCGTGGAAGAAGAGGTAGAGGCGGGAAGACGTACCCAGAGAGGTTTCTCCAACTGTATGATAGAGCATCCACTTTCCAAGCTAGTTCGTGGAATGTCCTGGTGCAAAAAATCTGTAGTTGATGATTGAGGTGGGATGCAAAGAGGTCTATGTGAGGACATCCCCAGACTGCTGTAATTATCCTGAATATTTCGGTGTCCAGCATCCATTCGTGTGGGTCCGACAGGTTTCTGCTCAGACTGTCTGCCAAGAAGTTTTGCTTCCCTGGTAGAAACTGAGCTTGAAGGTCCAGTTTGCAAGCTAGAGCTGTGTTCCATAGATTCATGGCTAGTCTGCAAAGGGGATAGGAATGAGATCCCCCTTGCTTGTTTATGTACCACATAACTGTGGTGTTGTCTGTCCATATCAGTAGCTGTCCTGGTTGTAGAAGATTCCTGAAAGCCCATAGAGCGTTCTGAACGGCTAACATTTCCTTTAAATTGATATGCAGGTGCTTCTGATCCTTTGTCCAAAGGCCCTGCAGACAATTGCCCTGAAAATGGGCTCCCCATGCATAATCTGAAGCGTCCGTGGTTAGTATCTGAGTGGCTGGAGGCAGACTGAAAGGTTTTCCTATGTTTAGAGTACATGCCTTGGACCACCAAAGGAACTCCTTTTGAAGACAAGGCAGGACGGTGATCTGTATGTCTAAACTGTGGCAATGCTGAGGCCATACACTTTTTAGGTACCACTGTATTTTCCTCATATGTAGCCTTGCATACGGTACGAGAAGGATGCAGGAGGCCATGTAACCCAAAGCCTGCAGGAATTTCCTTGCAGATAGCCGAGTTAAAGTTGCCAAGGTTTTAAAGGTTGAAGCCAGCTGTAATTGTTTTTCGGATGTCAAAAATGCCATCTGGGTTGTTGTGTTTAGAAGAGCACCCAGAAAGGTTATCTGTTGTGAGGGTATCAAATTTGACTTTATGTTTACAGTGAATCCCAGGAACTTGAGAAGATTTTGAACAAATTCTAGATGCTGGAGTAAGACATCCTTGCTGTCTGCCTGAATAAGACAGTCGTCCAGATAAGGGTAAATTTGAATTCCCTTGAGTCTGCAATAAGCTACTACTGGAGCCAGGCATTTGGTGAAGACCCTGGGCGCAGTAGACAATCCAAAGGGCAGCGCAGAGAATTGATAGTGCCTCGATCCGGCCTTGAACCCGAGGTATTTTCTGCATTCCTGTCTGATGGGAATGTGTAAATATGCCTCCTTTAAATCCAGAGTTACCATCCATGCATTTCTGGACAGCATTGGAAGTAGCGTCTGCAGAGTAAGCATCTTGAATTTTGGTATTTCGAGAAAAGTGTTCAAGACTGACAGATCCAGAATGGGTCTCCATGAATTTTGCTTTTTGGGGACTAGAAAGAGCCTTGAGTAAAAACCTCGTCCCATCTCTGAAAGTGGAACCAGTTCTATGGCTTTCATGGCCAAGAGAGTTTCAACCTGGTTTAAGGTCTCTAACCATTGATGTTTTGGAAGATCCAGCCATCCGCTTGGTCTTGGTAGGGTATGAAAATGGAATTTGTAACCTCTTGAAACCACATCCAGAACCCACTTGTCTTGGGTTATACGAGTCCAATTTAGGTGAAAAAGAGAAAGTTTTCCTCTGAGAGGGGCTTCCAGGCAAGAAGTTCCTGCAGCCCAACCGAGGGAGTCATTGAGCCTGTTTTCTATGAGCTTGCGACCTGTCCTCTCCTTCCCTAGGGGTGGAAGCAGCCCACTGTCTTGGTCTATAAGAGGCTTGCGTTTGTGGCCTTCCTCGGGAGTGTCTGTATCTACCCCACTGAGGCCTGTCTGAATTGGGAAAGGACCAATTTTTAGTAGGCCAATTCCTACTAAATCTGGGTGGCTGCACTTGCAAGAAATCTTTAACCGTTTGCATGGATTCTGCCTTGTCCTCCATCTTCTTTATCACCTCTTCAGCCTTGGGTCCAAACAAAACATTATGCTCAACAGGAGCATCCAATAACTTAGCTTTTACTTGATCTGGCAAGTTTTGTTCCTTTAACCAAGCATGCCTTCTAATGACTGTACCAGAGGCAGCAGCCCTACAAGAAGCCTCCAAGGCATCAAATCCACAGTGTAAACCATGCTTCCCAACTTGTTCAGTGGCATGCATTAAATCATGTAATTCCTTAGCATCTGCACAGGCAGAAATGGAAGTTAGCTTTTGTTTCAAAACAGACAGAAGAAATTGCTGGTATTTCAGCATATGAAATTGACAGTTTAAAGCCCTAATAGATAAAGTAGCAGAAGCATACACTTTTTTGCCCCATCTTTCTAAAGATCTGGAATCCTTCTCAGTGGGAATGGGGTTTTTAGCAGTAGCGGCCTTAACCCCCTTAGGACCCTGAGAAATGGATTCAGGATCAGCAGTAGGATTCTTGTATAAAAACTGGTGGGAATCAGGAACCCTATAATAACTGTCTGGCTTCACAGGAGCTGGAGGAAAAGAGTCAGGAGTTAAGTTAGCCTCCGAAAAAGAATCATCCACAATATCCAAAATAGGGGGGATAGCCAGGGGTCTATGTTGGGGAAGAAGAAGAAAATCCCTAAGTCTTTTCTTAGATTCCGAGTACTCCTGTCCTTCCCAGTGAAAATGTTCCCTCATTTCATGTAAAGTTTCCCCAAAAGAGAAATCCTCAGGAGGAGAAGTTGAAGGAATGGATTCCTCAGCATCAGAATCCTCATAAGGAGGGAAAGAATATTCCTGGTCAGAAGAAGAAGAAACTGAAGAAACAGAAGCCTGATCAGAGGAGTCATAATACACTTCCTGCCTTGGCCTTTTATCTGGAGGGGGATGTGAACCCCTAAACATAGTAAGTAAGTCCTCCGCCATCTTAAGTAATTGTTTCTTAGACTTGGGTGCTGGATCAGAAGAGGCCTGGGCTGTAGTCTTTGATTTGGAAGGAGTCTTTGCCTTTGTCTTTGCCTTTATCAGAAGATGAGTAGGCCTGAAAACTCCTTCGGAAGCCGGTACCTGCACAGCGGCTCCGGACCCATCCGAAGGAGCGTTGTCCGAAAGTCCTGCAACAGAAATATTCAAAGGCCTAGTTGGCTCCTCGTGGGAGTCCGTTTCGGCCATCGGTTCCGAAATGGCCGACGACAGGGGCTGCAAAAGCACCTCACTGACGACGGCCGAACCTGAAGCTGGCTCTGCTTGTACAATATCGTCCGATTTGGACCTCGGAGACCTGTCTTTATCCGTGCGTCGTTTGTGAACTCCGGTAGCTGGAACCGAATCCGACAACATTTTGTAATTAAAACGCCTACCGAAGTAATGAAATGCAAAATCATACCTTCGTTTAATCGTACGTTGATTGAATCTAGCACAAAACCGACAACTAGCTACGTCGTGGTCAGGGCCTAAGCAAGGAATACAGTAAGAATGAAAATCCTTATGAGGTATTTGCTTCCCACAAGAAATACAATTATTAACTTTTTCTGACATCGGACTGGAGCAAGAAAAAGTTTCAACGGGTACTTAGCTTTGAGTAGGAGAAGAAAGTCTTCGGACTGAAGTACGATTAGAAAAAATTGTCAGGAGTCAGCCGACCGGCAAATGCAAACTGCTATCACCGCACGGCAAGAAAGACTGGAGAACATGGCGTCGGCTGTCAGCTTTGTACTCCTGGCGCTCTGACGTTAGGGAGCATGGCTGAGCAGCCGACGCCGGACCCCGACTTTGGGATTCTGGCCGACCGAGGACTGCCTGCCGGCAAGGGAGAACCCTACAGTCATGACTGCAACAGTGAAACACGATGAACATGTGGAATCTGTATCCTTGGGAAACTATATTTAAAACCCATTTGTCCTGGGTAATGCGTTCCCAGTTTTTTGCCTGCAGAGCAACCTTTCCCCCTAAAGGAGCAGTCAGTTGAGAAGGGCTTGGAAGTTTTAAAGTTAAATCATTGAGGCAGTTTACCATAAGGGGGGGGGGTCTTACTACTCCCTGCTTTGGAAGTGGGAGCCCCCCACTGCTTAGTCCTGTGCATACCTTGGGACTGAAGCCTGAGGGTCTGCTGGTTCTGGGTTTGGATTGAGAAGGCCTGAAAGAGGCAGGAAAGGACCAATTCTTTGAGGGCCAATGCCTACTAAATCTTGGAGGCTGCACTTGCAGGAAATCTTTAACAGTTTGCATAGATTTAGCTTTTTCCTCCATCTTTTTAAGTACTTCTTCTGCTTTGTTGCCAAACAGGCGGTCCTGGTTTAAGGGAGCATCCAACAATTTAACTTTAACATGATCTGGCAAAGATTGCTCCTTAAGCCAAGCATGCCTTCTAAGTACAGACCCAGTAACAGCAGCCCTGTAAGATGCCTCTAGTGAAACAAAACCACACTGCAAAGTAAGTTTTCCAACTTGTTCAGCAGAATGCATTAAATCCTGTAAATCCTTACTTTCAGCACAGTCAGGTATCAACATCATTTTCCATTTACGCAATCCAATAATATGCTGCTGATACTTTAACACAAAAACTGGCAATTTAAGGCCTTAATGCCCAAGGTTGTAGACGTGTACACCTTCCTACCCCATCTATCCAGCGCCCTGGAAACCTATCAGAAAGGGTAGGATTTTTGGCAGTAGTAGCCATTATGCCTTTGGGTCCCTGTGAAATGGTCTCATGATCTGCAGTAGGATTTTTAAAAAGGAACTTGAGAGTCAGGAACCCTGTAATATCTATCTGGTTTACTGGGAGAAGGAGGTAAGAAGTCAGGGGCCAAGCTAGACTCCGTAAAGGCATCATCAACAATGTCCAGTACAGGGGGGATAGCTAAAGACCTGTGTTGGGGCAGGAGTAAGAAATCCCTAAGCCTCTTTTTAGAATCAGAGTAATCCTGGCTTTCCCAGTGAAAATGCTCCCTAAGAGTATGCAAGGTTTCACCAAAAGAGAAATCCTCTGGTGGGGAAGCAGATGGAATAGAGTCCTCTGCATCAGAATCCTCATAGGTAGATAAGGGTAGATCCTGGTCATCAGAAGAAACAGAAATTTCAGAATCCTGATCAGAAGAATCATAACCAAATTCAGTCCTAGGTCTCTTAGAGGGGGAAGGTTGGCTTCCCCTGATTAAAGTAATAAGGTCTTCAGCCATTCTTATCATTTGTTTTTTAGGCCTAGAGGCCTGACCACGTGGTCTGGGCGTCTGTTTTCTAGGCATGGATCGGGTTTTAGGCCTTTAAGAAGATGGCATCAGTTTAATATGCAAGTCAATAGGTCTGAATACACCCTCAGAAGCCGGTGCCTGCACAGCGGCTCCAGGCCCATCTAAGGTAGAGACATCCGCAGGTTCCACAGTTGAAGCATCTCACGGCATACAGGACTCTGAATGGGTCTCAGTAGAGGCCTGCGACTCTGAAGTAGCGGGTATCAGGGGCTGCGAAAGCACCTCACTGAGTACTGGCGAACTGGCGAGTGGCTTAGAAGAAGTGTCGTCGGCAGCTTTGGACCTAGGCGGCCTGTCTCTATCTTTATGTTTTTTCGGAATGTCAGTAGTTGGGTGGCTTACCGAAGCCATATACTGAACAGAGTACCAAAATATTTAGAAGCGTAAATATACCAACGACGAATAGCTTGTTGTTTAAATAAGGCACAAAACTGACAGCGAGGTACGTCGTGGTCAGGACCTAGGCAAGGAATACAGTACGAATGAAAATCCTTATGAGGTATTTGCTTTTCACAAGAAATACAATTACTGACTTTTACTGACATCAGTTTAGAGCAAGAAAAAGTTTCCCCAATGGGATACTTAGCTTTAGTTGAAGACTTCAGTTCTGAAACTCGAAAACAAAAATTTCAGGAGTTGGCCGACCGGCACTTGTGAACTACTTCTGCTTCAGGCACCGCACGGCAAGAAAGACCGATGTAATTGCGTCAGCTGCATGCTTTATACCCCTGACTACCTGACGTCATGGAAGATGAGACAGCAACCGACGCAGGACCCAAGACTTTGATAATCAGGCCGAATGAGGGCTACTGCAAGCAGATAACCCCAAATGTGATGACTGCAACAGTGAAACACGAAGAACATCTACCCCAGAGTTTGGTATTGCCTGACCTAGGGAAACCATTAGTGTCAGCTGGACTATCCACATTTTCCTATCAGCTCTCCTGATGTCACTTTCCCAAATTTTTACATTTTTGAGTGAGCTTCCAAGAGAATTTAAACAAACATGATCAGGTAAAAGGCCTTCTGTGAGCTGCTTTCGCCCAGAAAGATTTAGCAGTCCACCCGACTGTCCTCAGGGTAAACCTACCAGAGTGCAGCCAGCCACTTACATTGTTCTCGAAGCCTAGACAGAAAAGCCAATGAAAGTGGAAGTCCTTATGCAGCATCTGTCTGCCACAACCTAACAGTTTTCTTTACATATACTTCAGAATCTTTATCAGACACAGATTACTGTCACTAACAAACCAAAATAAGCAAGATTCCCCTATGGAGTACTAATCCAGGTCAAGCTACTGGACTGATGGCACTTATATAGCATGTGACCAAATCGAACACTACTGTAAGACACATCTGAATATATCTTCAGCAGACACCCTTCTTGTACAAAGAATGTTCCTGGTCACTAGTGGCTATTAAGTGAAGGTATAGCTCTGGAAGATGGGAAGGGCATGGGCTACCTGCAGACACGATTAACTCACTGATGAGTTGTGTGACAGTGAGTAGTACGACATCTGTGTGCTCTTAGTAATATGTCAAGGCTGCTCTTGCCACTCCCTCATTCTTACTAGGAATATTGTCAAAACTGTGTGCATCAGGCTTCTGCATTTCCCTCTCAGTTTTTACCTGAAACATATTCAAACCACAGTAAAGTACAGTTTTGTACCTACCATAAATGTAGATGTTAGAGGATCCACATTGCTGCAGTCCTAACCATTGGGTAGTCCGCTGTCCAGTCGGCCCGAATACCAAAGTATATGGCTGACGTCGGTCAAGGCGCATTAGACTGATGTCAGGACGTCAGGGTACTAATGCGCATGACCGACGTCATATCCTCAGTCTTTTCTTGCCCCAGATGTCAGAAGACCCCAAAAAGACAAGGCCCACACCAAAAACACCAAAAAGCCCTGCACCAAACATATGTACAATATATACAAAATTACAAGAATATAGCCTAACCCACACCACCACCCCTAAACACAGAGGGGAAGGAGGGAGGGTAAATTGGACTGCAGCAATGTGGATCCTCGAACATCTACATTTATGGTAGGTACAAAACTGTACTATGTTTTTCATTCCACATTGCTGCAGTCCTAACCATTGGGTAGAATCCCAAAGCAGAGGTAAGGGAGGCTGGCAAATCATAAGGAAGCAGGAGCTGTCAACATGCCTTGCAAAATAGCTGTGGCAAAACCAGCCCTAGATTTAGAGTAGAGAGGAAGGTGGTAATGCTTAGAGAAAGTATGCACTGAACTCCAAGTAGCTGCCTCCAAAATATCCTTAGTTGCCACCCCCCCTTAGAAATGCTGTTGAAGTGGCAGTAGCCCTAGTGGAATGAGGCCTAATCCCAGCTGGAATCTCCTTGCCATGATGGGAATAACAAAATGAAATGCAAAACCCAATCCACTTAGAAATAGTTTGCTTAGACACAGGCTTGCCCTGAGAACTCAAAGCAAAAGAAACAAACAACTGCTGAGACTGCCTGAAATCCTTAGTCCTGCTTAAATAATAACGAACTGCCTATGTACATCTAAAGTGTGCAAAAATCTTTTCCCCTTATTTTGGGGATCTGCATAGAAAGTAGGCAAATGAATAGTTTGGTTTAAAGCCACACTAGAAACCACCTTAGGCATAAAGGAAGGATTAGTCACGTAATGATACCCTATCCTTATGGAAAATCAAAAGGCTCTACTGCCATAAGGGCCTGCAATTCAGAAACCCTTCTTGCAGAAGTAATAGCCAACAAAAAGCAGTCTTCCATGACAAGTATTTCAATTCAGCAGTAGTCAAAGAGGCTCAAAAGGTTGTAGAGTAAGTTTCTCCAACACCAAATTGAGGTCGCAAGCAGGAGTAGGAGCTGCACGTGGGGGTCTTATATTCTTTGCCCCTCTAAGAAACTGCTTGAACAAAGGATGCAAAACAATGGTGGGTCACAATCATAGTGAGCTGAAATTGCTGCAGCATGAATCTTAATGGAAGAGAAAGACAAACCTTTGTCCAATAACTCAGTAAGATATTGAAGAGCCACACTCAAATTAGGCTCAGAAATCTCCAAATTCTTTGCTGCACTCCAAAATAAAAATCTCTTCCATTTTTCTGCGTACACTTTCCTTGTACTAGGTCTTCTGGCTTCCATAATCACATTTAAAACTTGTTGAGGAAGTTGAGACCTGCTGTGTTTCAAAACAGAATATGCCAGGCTGTTAGATGAAGAGAGTGAAGTTTGACATTGAGCAGGTGACCGCCCTTCTGAGATAACAGGTGTGGAATCAAAGGTAAAGGCCATGGAGGCTTCCTTACCAGACTCCTTAGTAGTGGGTACCAGTGTTGCCGAGGCCAATCTGGAGCTATTAAAATCATCCTTGGCTTGTCTTGTCTGACCTTTAGGTGCACCTTTGGGAGAAGAGGCAGAGGTGGAAAGGCATACACATGAAGATTTTTCCAACTGAAAGAAAGAGCATCCACTTTCCAAGCTGTGTGATGAAACCCCTTTGTGCAAAACTTTGGCAGCTGGTGGTTTAGTGGAGAAGTTTAACAGATCTATGTCTGGAGTTCCCCATGACACTGTCAATTTCTGAAATACATGAAGATCCAGTTTCCACTGTGGGGATCCATGATTTGTCTGCTTAACACATCTGCTAAGGAGTTCTGTGCTCGGCAGAAACCTTGCCTGAAGAGTTAGTTGCAAGCTGAGCGCAGTCTCCCATAAAATCATTGCTTGCCTGCATAGAGGATAAGAATGTGTTCCCCTTGTTTGTTGATGTACCACATGACAGTTGTGTTGTCTGTTAGAATCAACACCTGCCCTGGAAGAAGTAACTCCTTGAAAGCCATTAATGCAAACTGGACTGCTAACATCTCCTTCATGTTGATATGTAGATGCTGTAGTCTGGCAGGCCACTTGTCTTGTATCCACTTTCCATTTAGATGAGCTCCCTAAGCAATGTCCGAGGCATCTGTCGTTAAAATCTGACTCGCCTCTGGCCGGGTCACAGAGAGTCCCTTGTTTAGGTGACATTCCTGAGCCCACCACAAAATTCTTTTTGAATGCAAGGTATTATTTGAATGACAGTGTCCAAATCCTGGCAGTGCTGTGTCCATACATTTTTGAGATACCATTGCAGCTTCCTCATATGCAGTTTGGCATTGGGAAGCACCAGAATACAAGATGCCATGAACCCTAAGGCTTGAAGGACTGTCCTTGCAGTCAGCCCGGACTGAAGAGATAGTTGATGGAAGTAACTGGAAAGATTCTTTTGTTTGTCCGGCGTTAAAAGGCCATCTGGGCTGCTGTATTCAGTCTCACACCCAGAAAGCACATGTCTTGAGAGGGTACTAGACTGGACTTTATTTCGTTCACAGAATACCCTAGGCATCTTAGCACTGCTATGACATATTCGAAATGCTGTAGAAGGTCTTCCTTTTCTTGAGCCAGAATCAGGCAGTCGTCCAAGTAAGGATAGATTTGAATTCCTTTAGCCTGAAGTAAGCTATCACTGAGCCAGAACCTTTGTGAATACTCTGGGCAGTAGATAAGCCAAAGGGCAATGCAGAGAACTGATAGTGAGAATTTCCAGCTCGAAACGCAGATACTTTCTGCAACTTAGTCTTATAGGCACATGAAGGTAAGCTTCCTTGAGATCTAAAGTTACCATCCAGTGATCTTTGCCCAGCAGAGGAAAAAGCTGTTGTAACGTCAACATTTTGAACTTGGGAATGTCCAGATAAGTGTTGAGGATAGATAAATCCAAAATTGGTCTCCACGTGTTCCCCTTCTTTGGTACTAGGAACAGGCGAGAATAAAATCCTAGGCCCCTTTCTGGTACAGGGACTGGCTGAATGGCCCATATTTGGAGTAACAGAGAAATTTGCTTGTGAGCCTCTTTCCTTTGTGGAGGAGGAACGTCTGGCATGCCTTTGAAAGGGGGCAAGGTATGGAAATAAAACCTGTAACCGTGGTGAATGATATCCAAAACCCATCTGTCTTGAGTAACTAAATCCCAATTTTCTTTGAAAAGAGACAGTCTTCCTCCCAAAGGAGCTGCCAGACGAGAATGTACTGGCAGCTGAAAAGGCAGGTCATTGGGTCTGTTTACGAAAGGACTGACCCTGCCCTCACCAGAAGTCTGAGCAGGAGAACTCCTGTTCTAGGCCTAAAAGAACCTTGAGCTCTGCCCCTACCACGTCTAGACCTACCCCTAGACTGGGAATCATAAGCAGGATATGTCCATCCCTTAGTAGGCCAATTTCTGCTAAACTGAGGTTGCACCTGCAAAAATCTTTAACAGTCTGCATAGACTTAGCCTTGTCCTCCATTTTCTTTAAAACTGCTTCCACAGGCTTAACCAAACAACACATCAGACTGTAAAGGAGCATCCAAAATCCTTGTCTTAACATGCTCAGCTACATTCTGATCCCTCAACCAGGCGTGCCGCGGAAGAACACAACCAGTGGCAGCCACCCTCGAGGAGGCCTGCACAGCATCAAAACCACATTGCAATGAATGCTTACCCACTTGTTCAGACACATGAACTAAATCCTGCAACTCTTTACACTCAATACCTTCCGCCAGAGCATCCACCTTAGATTTCAATTGTGAAAGGAGATAATTTTGATATTTTAGCATGTGAAACTGACAATTCAACGCCTCATGGCTAAAGTGGAAGAAGTATACACTTTCTTTCCCCCATCTATCCAAAGCCCTTGCCTCTTTATCAGGAGGAACAGGATTTTTAACAACAGAGGCCTTAACACCTTTAGGCCCCTGAGAAACAGTTTCGGTCTGCCCTAGGACTCTTAAAAGATACTTATGAGCTTCAGGCACCCTATAGTACCTATCAGGTTTAACAGGGCAGGAGGCAAAGAATCAGGGTTCAGGGAAGCCTCTGCAAAAACATCTTCCACCACATTCAAAACAGGAGGTATAGCTAAGGGCCTATGCTGGGGTAAAACAAGAATTCCTAAGCTCTTCCTGAATCAGAGAAATCTTGGCCTTCCCATTTAAAATGCTCCCTCATGGAATGCAGAGTCTCTGAAAAGAAAAATCCTCAGGAGGAGAAGCTGAAGGAAAGTTTGGAAATCCCTCCCCAAAAAAATTTCCAAAAAATTTTCCCGAAAATTTAAAAAGGAGGAAATTTTCCCCCCTTGGGGGCCCCAAAAAGTTCCCCCCTTCCACCCAAGGGAACCTTCAGAAAGGGCCCCTGAAACCCAAAATGCCCTTTTTTAAAAAACCTTAAGGGTTGTACGGTGATACCCTGTCCGGGGAAAGACCAGCGCAGTGGGAAACACCTAAATTACCCAGGTACCACCATGAGCATTTGTAAACTTGGGCTGAAAAAAGGGGTTTGGAAGGCCCAAAACAAACCCGGCCAAATTTGTGAAGACATCCAAATCTTGGCCAACATCCTTTAAAACGATTACAAGGTTTGAATCGAACGGGGCCCTGGGTACGCTAACCAAATTTTCCCTCCCTTTAGACAAGAACTAAATCCGGCCTTTTAATCTATTTCGGGAATCCCTTAGATTTTTTTAAACCCAATTTAAACGGTGTACATTAAGGGAATTTGAGGGAAGATAAAATTTTCCCTTAAACCTGCCTCTTTTGGAAGGGAAATACACGGGTTAACATTTACCCCGAGCCCAGGGGCGCCAGGACTCAAAAGGGATTTTAGGGCTTCGGGAAAGGTCCTTTGGTTTCGGGCGGACGTCAGGGCGGAGCCTTGAAAACTCTTCCCCACTTCAAAACAATTTAACCGGGCCCTATCGGGGGTAAACAATTCCCCACCTTTTCCTTTGGAAATCTAAATTTTAAAAGGCCCCTCAGGAAATGCGGTCTCGAAAAAAAAAATCCTCAGGAGGGGCCAAAGTGAACACCAAATCAAAAAAATTTTGGGGGAAACCCTTTAAAGTCCAAAACTCAAAGCCCTCACGTTTCCCAAAAAAGGGGCCACCCTGGCCTCTTATCGAGCATAGAAAAACATAGAATCAAATTGAATTTTAGATTTTTTCCTAGGCCAAACCTTTTTTGGGGGCCCCACTGAACTAAACTCCGCCCTCAAGGAACCTTTGGGAAAACGAAGGAAGGTTAACCACCAGAAGAAAGGCGCGAGGAAAACCCCTCACCCTTTCCTTCCTAGAGCCTTTTAAAAAAAGGCCGCCGAGACCCCAAAGTTTTTTTGGGGGCCCCGCCCCCCGGGTCAAAGCGGCGCCCGGAAAGGGTTCTTCACCGGGCTGTTTTGGGGCCCCCCTTTTTGGGCGCCTCGGAGCCCCAGGGCCTTTTAATAAACCCCCCAAAATAATGAAGCAACCCCCTAAAGGCGTAAATCTAGAAGACCATCCCAAGGGTTCCCCCCAAAAAGTTCCAAGTTTTAAATTTGAGGAGTTCCCAAGAAAAAGGGTTTTTCCTTTCTGACTCCTTAAATATAAAAGGGAAAAAAAATTTCGGGGTACTTTCCTTTATTCCCGGGAAACCCCAAAATTCAGAAAATTTCAAAAGGGGAAATCCATGGAAAACCTGGATCGGCCTGGCAAAGATGGAATGCCGGTCCCCATAGAGGGACGCCGAACAGACTGCGCTTGACCGGGCCAGCTACTTTTTTCCAAAGGGCCCTCCCAAGGAGGCCGAGAAGTAAAAAAGGAACACCGGCCCCAAAAAGTCCTGAATGGGGGAAAATCTTGCCAGCAAAAGGTTAAATTGGAACTACCTGGAAAGAGTTTTTTAACCCCCTTTTCCGCGCTGAGGATCCGTCTTCCCCACCCTTCGGTTTTCCCTGGTTTTGGGAAGTGGACATAGGTTTTTTAAATACAAGGTTCCCAAAACAACCGCCACGTCAAACCTTTTCCCTTAAAGTCCTTTTAAAATTTAGCACAAAGGACCCAACCGTTGCGGCCCCAAAACCCAAGGATAAAAAAAAGGGGAACCCTTAAGGAATTGTTTCCCACGGGAAACAGTTTTTAAATTTGCCCTCCTTAAAACGGGGCAAGAAAAAATGCCCAAGGGGTTACAATAACTTGATGGTGAAACCGACCCGGGATTTAAAAGCCAATAAAACGCAAAGGTTCTGCATCCCGGGGAAAAGCCGATTTCCCGGGGTCAGGATTAGTACCTGCGGACACCCTCAAGGTTGGGACTCGCCTCTATGTATTGGGGACGGACGGGGACTACAATGTTTCTCACCCTTATAAAGGAATCTCCCCCAATTAATCCTTTGAAGAGGGGAAATTTCCCTTTGGGAAACAGGAATTGGGTTTTAAGCAAAGGAAGTAGATTCAACACTAATTGGGGGAACAAGAAATCTACTTCCCAGTCACCTTTCTACCTAAAATTTTTTCCCCAAGGCATCAGAACAAGAGCTGAACCCAGGGAACCAAAGGGGAAGTTCCCTTTCACCCGGTCACATCCAAATTCAAAAAGACTTCTACAAAGGGTGATCCACCACCAAACACAAACCACCAAAACCCTAAGGAAGAGAAAAGAAGCTAATACGAGGTAAATTTTCCCCCAGGTGACCAGCCAAACCAAAACCCAAGCTTGGGGAGAGTTGGGTTTTATTGACCACAGCATCCTAGGGATGTGGTAATTTTTGGCCAAAAAAACACGGGAACCTTACCATCTAGGCCCTAAACCTAAAGCCTTAAAAATTTCTCAATGGCCCCGCCCGAAAAAGGTAAAAGACAAATTTAATCCTCCAAGGAGAGGCAAGCCTTTACCTCTTCACCTTAAACCCTGAGTAATGCCCGGGAGAATCACAACAACTATCTCAACCCAGCCATAAATGTAGTTTTAACGTGCGCCAGCACAAATCTACCAAGCATGTTGCGGACAGTGGAGCCCTGGGATTGAATACCCATCTCGAAAACTTTGGAATTATCAGCCGAGGCATTTCACTGGTATCGGGCGAAGGCCTCTGTAGTAAAAGCTGTTAAGTTGATGGAAATTTTGCCGGGCCCTCCGTTTAAGGGAAAAAAATTTAAGGGTTCCTCAGACTCTCTGGTAGATAAAAACATTTAAGAAATAAAAAGTACAGTTTTGTACCTACCATAAATGTAGATGCCCAAGGATAGCATCTGCAGTCATAACAACGGGGTTGTCCTGTCGCCAGGCAGCCCTTCAGGGGGGATTCCAAAGGGGCCCGGGCTTGCTGATGTCGCACTTCACCCGCATCTCTGTTGGTTTTATAAGATCAGCCGACCCATTTTCTCAGTGTTTCTTGCCCCAGATGCCAGAAGCCCTTTTGAAGGCAAAAAATTTTGGATAGATGCCAATTTTTCCCAAAAAAGATGGGGTAAACAAAAAATAAGCATGTATGTACATAATACAAACAAATACACCATAAAGAAGTCCCCACTAGCTAGCTATTAGGGGGTAAACACCCTAGGAGAACCACAGGGGGAAGGGGGGTCTGACTGCAGATGCTATCCAGGACATCTACATTTATGGTAGGTACAAAACTGTACTATGTCCTTCATGGATGCATCTGCAGTCATCCTGGGTAGAATACCATAGCCAACTAGGGAGGAGGATAAAGTAGATTATGGGTGTTTGGATCCCTTCAGAAACAGTGGCAAACCCTGCTGGGATCTGGAATATAGAGGTAAATTATAATGCTTGGCAAATGTATGCACGGAGGTCCAAGTAGCCCAATAATGTCTTTGGTGCCACCCCCTAAGAAGGCTGTGGTAGTGGCTGTTTCCCTTTAGAATGAGGTCTTATGTTCTGTGGAATTGGTTTCCATGGAAGGAGTAACAGAATCTATGCAATTTCCTATCCATTTGGAGATTGTCTGTTTGGGAAAAAGCTTTTCCTTCCCTTCCTGTTGCATAGGCTACAAAAGTTGGTCAGTCTTTCTGCTATTTTTTTTTCTGTCCCAAATAGTAGCGTGCTGTTTTGTACATGCAAGGTATGCAGTATTCTTTCCGCTCTGTTTTGTGGGTTGGGAAAGAAGGTAGGTAGGTGGATTGCCTGGTTTAAAAACACTCTGGATACCACCTTAGGCATAAATGTAGGATTAGTTTCCCTTTTTTAAAAAAAGGGGGACCCAAACCTTTTTTAAATTTTTTTTGGTGGGAAGAATTTTTTTTTTGGGGGGGAAAGGGTTGCAACTGCCCAATTAAAGGCCTTTTTTTAGGTTCAAAAAAAACCCTCCTTTGCTTTTTAAGGGTAATTGCCCCCAAAAAGGGTTTTTAAAAAAAAAAAAAGGTTTTAAAAAAAAATTTTAAAAGGAAAAAAGGGAATTTTTTCGGGGTCGGGAAAAAAGGGAAAATAAAAACTTTTAAAAAACTAACAAAAAAAGGGGGTTTTTTAAAAAAAAAAAGGGGCCTTAAAAATTTTTTTTAAAAACCCCAAAAGGAAAAATCCCTTAAGGGAAAGGGTTTTAGAAAAACCTCTAAAGGGAAAGAATATTCCTGGTCAGGAAGGCGGGCAAAACCCTGTAAGGAGTTTCTCCCCCTTGGTTTATCGAGGGGTAACCCTAACAAGTAAGAAAGTTGCCACTTAAAATTGTTTTAGCGGGGTCGGACAGAAAGGTGGGCGTAGTTTTGATTTGGGGAAGGACTTTCCTTTGTTTTTTCCTTTTAGAAGTGAGTAGGCCTAAAACCCCTTGAAGGGGTATGAAGCGCCCACCCAGGGGGGGCTTGTAAAGTCCTAAACAGAAATTTCAAAGGCCTAGGGTTGGGATGTTCCTCGGTTCAAATCCAAAGGGGAAAATCCTGCGGGGGAACCTGAAGCGGCCTTTTTCAATATCAAAACCTCGGGGCCTGCTTTACCCTGCCCGTAACTCCTGGGGAACCCCAACCAAAAATTTTTGTAAAAAAACCCCCCAAAGTGAAAGCTTTTCCTTCTAATTGTTGAATCAGAAAACCACAACTGCTCCCGTGGTAGGGCCTGCGGTACAGAAGAATAAAATTTTGGGGGGTACCCCCCGAAAAATAAATTATTAACTTTTTCTACATGGACTGGAGCAAGAAAAATTTAAGGGTTTAGCTTTGATGGAAAGAAAGTTTCGGCTGAAGCTTGAAAATTTCGGAGTCCCACCCAAAAAACTGCACACCCACGAAGAAAGACTGGGAAATGGGGGCCAGCTTTTTATCCTGGCCCTATAACATTGAACCCGGAAAAGACTATTTTTTACAGGATGCCTGCCCAGGAAACACAGGGGCGCAACAGGAAACAGAAGAAATGAATCTTTTAAAATATTTTAAAAAATTTTGCCCTTAATTTTTTTGTGAGAGCAATTCCCCAAAGGAGCAGTAGAAGAAAGTTTTAAAGAAAATCAGAGCAGAAAAGCTTACCCCCGGGAAGTGGAGATGCTTACCCGGGCATACCTTGGGAGAACCACCTTTCGGGGGATTAAACCTGAAAGGGGAGGAAAGGAAATTTGAGGGCCCAAGCCTATAAATCAGGCGATTGAAAATCTTTAACATTTTGAAAATTTGCTTTTTCTCCATCTTTTGTACTGTTTTGGGAAACACTCCTTTTTGGGAGCATCCAAAATTTTAAATTTAACATGACCCAAAGATTGCTTAAGAAGCATCCCTTCTAAGTACAGACCCAGTAACAGCAGCCCTGAAGATCCCCCAGTAAAACAAAACCACAAAAAAAGTTTTCCAACTTTTCAGCAGAATGCATTAAATTGTAAATTTTTTTACACAGTCAGGATCAACATCTTTTTCCTTTAGCAATCCAAAATTTGCTGCTGATACTTTAACACAAAACTGGAAATTTAAGGCCTAATGCCCAAGGAGGGGAATTTTCCCCCCATCTACCCAGGGGAAAACCTTTCAAAAAGGGTAATTTTGGAGTGTACCCTTATCCCTTTGGGGTTTAAATGGTCTCAGATCTGCAGTGGTTTTTTAAAAAGGAACTTGAGAGTCAGAACCCTTTTAAATCTATCTGGTTTCTGGGAGAAGGAGGAAAAATCACCGCAGTTTAAAGGATCATCAACAATGTCCAGTACGGGGGGATAAAAGCCTGTTTTGGGGGCAGGAGTAAGAAATTGTTTTTTAGAATCAGATAAGGCTTTCCCAGAAAATGCCCCTAAGAGTATGCAAGGTTTCACCAAAAGAGAAATCCTTGGGGGGAAGCAGAGGAATAGAGTCTTGCATGAATTCATAGGTAGAAAGGGGTAATCCTGGTCATCAGAAGAAACAGAAATTTCAGAATCCTGATCAGAAGAATCATAAAAAAAGGTCCAGAGGGGGGTTTTCCCTGTTTAAAAGAAAAAGGTTTTCAGCCATTCTTATCATTTTTTTTAGGAGAGGCCTAATTCGCCTGTTTCAGGCATGGAGGGTTTTTACCTTGAAGAAGATGGCATCAGTTTAAATGCAAGTAATAGGCTGAATACCCCCTCAGAAGGGTGCCTGCACGGGGTACCCATCAAGGTAGAGACATCCAGGTTCCACAGTTGAAATCTCGAAAAGGACTCTGAATGGGTCTCAGTAGGGGCCCTTCCCTGAAGGGGGTATCAGGGCTAAAGCCCCTCACTGGTACTAACGGGAGGGGAAGAATTCGGGCAGTTTGGACCGGGCCCTGTTTTATTTTTGGAATGTCAGAGGGGTTAGCCATATCTGAACAGAGCCCAAAAAATATTTAGAAGCAAAAAACCAAATTAAAGTTGTTTTTTAAATAAACAAAACTGACAGTCAGGGCCTGGTCCAGGACAAAATCAGTTAATGAAAATCCTTGAGGTATTTGCTTTCACAAGAAATACAATTATGACTTTTACTGACATCAGTTTAGAGAAGAAAATTTCAATGGGTACTTAGCTTTAGTTGAGACTTCAGTTCTGCTAAAAAAATTTCAGGAGTTCCAACTGACTTGTGCTATGGCAGGTACTGCAAGAAAGACTGTATGATGCAACAGTGAAAAAAACCCCCGTTTACCCTACCGGGAAAATTGGGCTCTCCCTTTTTTAATTGATGATTTAAAACTTTTTTAGGGGAAAAACGCATAAAAGGTTTGAAAGTTTTTCAAAAAGTTTGGCCCCCAATGTCTATCCAGGCACCCCATTTTTTTGTTTTAACGAAAACCCCAATGGGGGAAACATAGCCTGTTACAACCAAAGTTTTCTTTCTTACAAATTTGCCGTACTAAAAACAAAGAAGCCCCATAAATAATCCGGCAAGTTTGGATGAGGCCTTTTGGTACCAAATACGGGGCCAATCTAATTTTTTCCCAGAATTCTGACAAAAAATGCCGAAGTCTTTAAAAGTAAGTAAAGGGGCCCCGGAAACCCCTGAGATTTTTGGCAAGTGCCCATCTGGCTAGAATTGTAAGGCTGTTTCCCCTCCTTTACCGGGGTTTAAAGGCATCGGGCCCCTGATTTCCCTTTTTTACAAAAAAATTTAAAACCCGTCTGTTTCCCTTAACCAATCCTTAAGAAGAATCTTGACCCTTTGTAAATCAGTTGTCAGCCTAAAGAAGTTTTTTTTTCTTATTAGAATGCCATCCGTACTGGTCCTTCCGTCCCAGCAGGTTCAGCCTTGACGTAACCATGTTTATAGAATGCTAAATCTGTGTAAGAATCCAGGTTGAAGTTCCTGTAGTCTGCAATGATGCCAGGCATTTTGTGAATACTCGCAGTAGATAAGCCAAAGGGCAATGCTGAGAATTGATAGTGCTCTGATCCTGCAAGAAATCTGAGGTATCTTCTGCAGATGGTCGAATGGGGCGCAGGTATGCCTCCTTGAGAAGAGTTACCAGCCAACACCCTTGCCCAGCATGGGAAGAAGTTGCTAGGGTCAGCATTTTGAATTTTGGGACAATGATGTAGTATTTAGGTGACAGGTAAATTGGTCTCCAACTTTTTCCTTTCTTGGAACTAGGAATAGTCTGGAGTAGAACCCTTTCCTTGCTCTGCTGTTGGCACTTTTCCACAGCTCTCATGTTTGCTAATTCCATTATCTGTTGTAGAGCCTCTGTTTTTGATTTGGAGGTAGTTTGGCATTCCTCTTTGACTGGTAAAGTGTGGAAGTGAACCGTAACCTTGATCTATGGTTTGTAAAATCCACTTGTCTTTGTTATGTGCCAGTTTTTGAAAATAAGTCCGCTAGAGGAGCTGCTATTTGTTCCCTTAGGCGGTTTGAAGTCACTGTGGTGTGTGATGTAGTGGCAGTGTTGTTCTGTGCCTCTGTTGTTACCTTGCCACTGTCGCCTCTGTAGGCACCTCCTCTGGATTGGTTTCTGCCTCTGGAAGCCTATTCCTGCCCCTTTGAGGTCTTGTGGAGTCAGGAAAGGACCAATTTTGGCAGGCCAGTTCCTGCTAAACCTTGGGGTTGAACCTGCAAGAAATCTTTAACTGTTGAACAGATTTTGCCTTTCTTCCATTTTCTTCATAACCTGCTGGGCAGGTGTACCAAACAAACTTGTCTTATCCATAGGAGCATCAGCAATTAGTTTAACTGATCGTAATGCCAGCTGCATGCTTTACCTGTCCAGCATGGGATAAAGAATCCGTATCAACCAATTTAAGTGTTATATGTTGATGACCTTCTAAACAATTTACAGAATACGTGGACTTTGACTGTAGCAAAATTTGTATTGACAAAATGAGTTTAAACTTCTAAAGGGCGAATTAGTTTTAATCTGTAAACCTTTCCTTGAAATATTTTTAGCTATGGTCCCTACCCTTTGGGACCTAAAGTTTTTAAAGTTAGACTACCGTAAAACTGTGGTTGGGGGCTGGGAAAAACTGGGAAGACACATTGAAAATCTCCACCCGGAAAGAGTTCTGGCCTGTGCTTAAGTGAGAAGTCAAGTTTTCGACTAAAGTTGGCAGGAACTGTTCTATGTAAGGTTCCCCAAAATTCTTCGGGAAGCAATGGTCTCAGCTCGATTTCAAATTAAAAACCCGTATTGATTCCAGTCTGAGAACTGCAGGGCTTAGGCTTGGGGCTAAGGTTCTTAATTTAAAATTTTTTTTTTTTTTTTAAATAACCCGGGGGAACCCCAAAATTTTTAAACCCAATTTTTTAAAAATGTGGGGGCCACAACAAAAAAACACCCAAAAGTTTTAAAAGGGGGAAAAAACCACCTTACATCATGCTTTTAACTTGCAGTCATCTGATCTAAATAATTCCAGTGATCATAGCACTTGTTAAGATGTTCTGAAGGATGTATTTACCATTTCTATAGACTAATGACTTATAAGATGATTCATCAGGGAGACTTGTTAGTTAGGCTACTGCAAGCATATAACTCTGGATACTGACATGTGAAACAGGAACATCTAAAGTCTATGCTGACAGATAGCTGCAGTGTACACCTTTTACCCATCTGTCTATGCACTTCCCAAAACATTTGAGAGAGGAACAGGGTAAAGTTTCTAGCTAGAAAGATTAGCGTCTAACTGTCTGGGTACCCTGGCAGATATAGTTTCTGGGTCTGCACAGAAAAGCCAATGAAAGTTGGAAGTCCTTATCACAGCATCTGTCTACCACAACCTAACAGTTTTCTTTACTATATACTTTAAGTCTTTAATCAGACACAGATTACTGTCCATAACTCTGAAGCCAAAATGAAACCAAGATTCCCCTATGGGTAATTACTAAATCCAGGTCCAAAGCTACTGGACTGATGTATACTTATATAGCATGTGACCAAATGGGAACCTTTCTACTACTGTAAGAGCCACATCTGAATATATCTTCAGCAGACCTGTACCCTTCTTGTACAAAGAATGTTTCCATGGTCACTAGTGCTATAAGTGAAGGTATAGCTCTGGAAGATGGGAAGGGCATGGGCTACCTGCGAGACACGATTAACTCACTGATGAGTTGTGTGACAGTGAGTGAATGCGAGGCATCTGTGTGCTCTTAGTAATATGTCTCCAAGAGGCTTCTCTGCCCTCCTCATTCTTACCAGAATATGTATTCAAAACTGTGTGCATCAGGCTTCTGCATTTCCCTCTCAGTTTTTACCTGAAACATATTCAAACCACAGTAACCGTGCTCTTCCTCTCCAATTTCCACAGTGCCTTGAATGAGAGGAAATCTTGACCTATTGCAATATCATGTGTTAAATTAGGAACTACAGCTAAAGGAAGTAGTACTTTACCCAACATTCTCAATTTCTACGTTTTACAAGATATTCCTTTCTCATCTCCTTCTACACACGTTTTCACCTTTCCTACCATAGATTTCTATATCTGAATGCATAACATACCGTAACAAGTGCTGAAGCTCCCAGAATCTATTAAGCCCTACAGTTCCTTTCCATCCACATGCATGTGCCTGCCACACATACCAAATCTTCAAAAACACACTGCTACATGCAGCATGCATGTACATATGTCGATATGTATCATATGCTACACACACACACACACACACACACACACACACACACATGCATATTGCAAGAGAAACCCAGCCAAGCTACATTTTTCACTGAGTGATACTTTAAATTAATTTCATCTAATGGTGGCCCCATTCAGGACAACAAAGCCAAACACCACTAGCTGTGGAGATGCATGTTTCGGCCTTTTTTATTGACTTCATCAGCATACCATAAGTGGATAGCTTGGCTACACAGTACACGTCAGAAACACAGGACCTTTAATCCAAGCTGAGGCCCATAAACACTAAAGTGCTTGTAAAATATCTCAACTAGCATCTAAAACGGACAGTAAAAAGGTCACAAAGACAAACTATTTAATAAAAAACTACAAAAAAGAGGCAGCCAGGCTAAAGTCCTTACCTCTTCACACTTTAAACCTCCTGTAGTAAATGCCCAGGAGATATACACAACATACATAATCATCAAATGCGAGTCTTATGAAATGTTAGTTTCTTAATCTGTGCTGGGGTCCAGCACAAATACTAACAAGGCAATGTCAAGTGACAGCACAGTGGCATGCCTCTTGTGTATTTGAATGCAGCTGATGCTACTGCCAAATGTAAAAAACATTTGCGGCAATACATATCAGCCTGACTGTTGCATTTCACTGTGTTCATTCTTTTGTCTGTATAGCACTCTGTCAGTATAAAGCATGAATATTAGATGGTTAGGCTTAGAATGGTTAGATAACTGATGAGGAATTCCTGCCAGTTCTATTTGGAGCCGCAGTGAAGCCTGAAGTAATAGCCAATCAGAGAGCAAGGTGCTCAGACATCTACTCAGGTCACGATAAAAACACATTGCAATAAGAAATAGAACATATCATTTGAGAAAAGGGAAGATGTCTTCATAATATGCAGAAAAAACATGCAAAAGTACTCACTTTCCATTTCTCAGTGCTGTATGCATCGAGGACAGAATGCAACTACTACTAGCAGGGCATTCATTATGCCTCAACATTAAAGAGTATAAAAAATGTAAATTTTGCACAGATTTCTCAAGTAGCAATTTTTTTGTGTGACATTAAAGATATACAATCATGACCAGTAAGTCTGCGCATCTTGAACAGAAAACTCAAGGGGGAATATTTACATTTATAACTGGGTGCATATACACAGACTACAAGCATGACAGGGAGACTTATTACAAGAGTTGTACTATGGGATCAAGTGGTATAAATACAGAAAGTGTACTGCAGATGCCAAGGTGTTAATCCTCTGTACCAAATGCTGACCTCCTCCTTAAGTTGCTTCTCAATTTTTTTTTTTGTTTGACGGGGATTATCCAAGGTTAAGGATGAAGTTGAAGACATCACAGAGGTGTGAACCAAAGGCTTTAAAGCCTCCTTCCAGTCGAAACAGCTGTGTTGGTAAATCCTACGGCTTTCGTTATTGCATTTGTCTCCTAAGTAAAATACACTAAGACTATGAAAATCTTTATCTGGAATATGCCAACCACAAGGCCTCCTGCCTACTTTCTTAGGAGCAGGTATACTCTAAAGTATAATCATCCAGACTCCTGTAACCAACACAGTGCAAGTCTCTCCTAAACTAATGCTACTAATAAGAAACAAAGAATATTTCCATAATGGAGTACTTGTCTACAGCAGACTGGACTAGACACTATGAATTGGAGTGCATGCTGTGAAGTGCAACAACAAAAACCTGAAAGGGCACAAACATTCACCTGTTTTATACAGGGAACATACAGACATCCTTAAGGGTTGACATACTCCTAGTCTGGAAGGGTGCTTATCTCTGGATATTGGGCCTTCTCACTGTTGGTCACAGCAATAAACACTAATGATTCAGTGATCTATACAGACAATATGCAGACCTAACAACACCTACCACAGACCCAAGTATGGCGAGTAAGGAGCACACTTTATGTACCTCATGGCATTTGCATAATGGAGCATTCTTGTCATAAGGGTTTCCAAAAACATGACTTAGCCATCTAAGAGTAGTAACAGGTAAAATGACAATGATGTTGTAGCTCAACATGCATAGGGGGTACTCACCCACTCTAAATATTCCACTGACCAGCAATGATGGTATGGGGTAACAATCTCCAATTAGGACTCTCTCCAAAAGCAGTTTGCATTTCCTCAAACCAAAATGTGGTTGCAGACAAGTTAAGCAGGTCTTGAATTCACAATTATAAATATAAGCTGAGCCTTCAAGCACTAAGACATCTGCAAGAGGTAAGAGCCCTCCTTGGCAGATTTACCCGTCTTAGGAAAAAAAACACCAGGTCATAGATCTTTTGCTCTAGTCTGACTTTGTGGCATATAGGAATAAAGCCTAGAACCCAGGAGACAAGAGCTGAGGTAGAATCCTGTCAGCTGGAGAAGCAAGATTACAGTGAATAGCCAACGTGCATTCACTCAACTGAGGTGTAGGGTGATGGTTGAACTCAATGCCCAAGAGACACTCAGCAGAGAAAAAGCATCTTGCAATTATATATTTCCATAAACTGGAGAGAAAAATCTAAAATTTACAATTCCAGGAAAGAGCTTTCTCCTAAAGAGATAAGTTTCCACAGATATACTATTTCAAGCAAGCTATAAGCTTTACTTATACTCTGTGTGTATAACAGTTTGGCTGAATAACCAACTACAGATACTTTAATACTTACTGACTGGTGGTAGTGTACATGTTTGTTCTTGTTTAATTGGTTAGCAAATCGCTCATTCAGACTGTAGTTAAGGAGCAGTGTGTGGGAATTACACATCAATAATCTATTAAGGCATCTTTAACAGTTAATAAGAAGTTACGTACTCACCATAACGTTCCATCTGAGTAGGTAAACTTCATTTGTCAGCAACCTATGGGAATCAGATCCGATCTCGGATCCGAGCTGGCAGTTTTCAACAACCTTAGATCCGAGCTCCAAGCTCCTCCCCCTACCCATAATCCCCTGCCAACCCTGACTGACTTCAGATCAAGTTTGCCCAACAGCAGAAACTGCTATAAGATTATTATTCTCAAGATAAAGTGGGTAAAACCCATGGACCTGAGTAAGAAGACATTCGCAAGTGAGGGGGCAGGAGGGAGGGACGGTTGCTGACAAATGAAGTTTACCTACTCAGATGGAACGTTATGGTGAGTACATACCTTCTTAATCTGAAGTAGTTAACTTCATTTGTGCAGCAAAGTACAGTTGTGTACACTTACCATAATGTAGATGTTCGAGTATCTTCACTGTTGCAGTCATCACTGCAGGGTTCTTCCTGCCGGCAGGCAGTCCTCGGTCGGCCAGAATCCCAAAGTCTGGGTCCGGCGTCGGCTGTTCAGTCATGCTCCCGGACATCAGAGCGCCAGGAGTACAAAGCTGCCAGCCGACGCCATGTTCTCCAGTTTTTCTTGCCCCAGATGTCAGGTGCCCAAAAGTGAAGGCTAATAGTAAAACAAAAAGGTAACATACCACAAACCCCATACCCTGTAGAAAATACACCTCAGAAAAAGGGTGAAGTAGGAAACCACACTAATAAAAGCATAAGAGGGGACAGGAGGGTGGGTAACCCAGACTGCAACAGTGAAGACACTCGAACATCTACATTTATGGTAAGTGTACACAACTGTACTATGTTCATCGTGTTTCACTGTTGCAGTCATCACTGTAAGGTTGAATCCCAAAGCTGAGAAAAGGGGTGGTGGTTATAGAGTAGAAGGGGCAGCTAGAAGGCCCTGCAAGACTGCAGAAGCAAAGCCTGCCCTAGACTTAGAATAAAGAGGGAGATTATAGTGCTTAGAGAAAGTATGCACTGAACTCCAAGTTGCAGCTTCCAAAATGTCTTTGGTAAGTACTCCCCTGAGAAAAACAGCTGAAGTAGCAGCAGCTCTGGTAGAGTGAGTCCTAATTTTTCCTGGGATTTGCTTTCCATGATGAGTAACAAAATCTGATTCCATGAGCAATCCATTTAGAAATGGTCTGTTTTGAAATAGCTTTGCCTTGGGAATTTGCTGCATAAGAAACAAACAATTGGTCTGTTTTCCTGATATCCTTGGTCCTGTCCAGGTAAAAATGAAGCTGCCTGTGCACGTCCAAGGAATGCAAGATCCTTTCCCCCTTATTTTGTGGATTAGTGAAAAAAGTTGGCAGGTGAATAGTTTGGTTTAAAGCCACTTTAGAAACCATTTTAGGCATGAAAGTAGGATTAGTCTTTAAAGAGACCCTGTCTTGATGAAAAATAATATAAGGTTCCACAGCCATGAGTGCTTGTAACTCAGACTCTCCTGGCTGAAGTCAAAGCCAGTAGGATAGCTGTCTTCCATGATAAATACTTAATATCAGATGTGGCGAGTAAGTTTTTCCAGAACATAGTTGAGGTCCCAGGCAGGTATGGGTGGTGTCCTAGGGGGCCTTAAATTCTTTGCTCCTCTGAGATCTTGTTTCAGAAGTGGATGTGAAAAGATTGGAGGATCTGTACTGTAATGTGCAGAGATAGCTGAGGCATGTATTTTTATGGAGGAGAAGGATAAACCCTTACGTAACATGTCTGTCAGGTAATGTAAAATCAAAGGGATATTAGGAACGAGAGGATCCGAATCCTGAGCATGCATCCAGGTGCAAAATCTCTTCCATTTACCTTCATAAGATTTTCTAGTGCTAGGCCGTCTGGCTTCTAAGATGACATCCATGACCTGTTTGGGAAGGTTAGGATAAATCATAGACCCTGGATGCACCAGGCTGAGAGTTTTGATATGTGAGTGCAGAACCTGGCCCTGGTGTTGGGACAAAAGATTTGGAATCTGAGGTAGAATCCAAGGAGGCTCCTGAAATAGATTCATCAGTGTTGAATACCAAAATTGACGAGGCGAATTTGGGGCCAGTAAAATCATCTTGGGTTTGTCCTGCTTTATCTTTATTAACACCCATGGAAGAAGAGGTAGAGGAGGAAAAGCATACCCCGAGAGGTTCCTCCAACTGAATGAGAGAGCATCCACTTTCCATGCTAGTTTGTGATGTGCCTTGTGCAAAAATTTTGTAGCTGGTAGTTGAGGGGGGATGCAAATACATCTATGTCCGGGCAGCCCCAGGCTTCTGTAATCATCTTGAATATTTGGGTGTCTAGCATCCACTCGTGTGGGTCTGACAGGTTCCTGCTCAGGCTGTCTGCCAGAATATTTTGTTTCCCTGGCAGAAACTGAGCTTGTAGATCCACTTTGCAAGCTACAGCCGTGTTCCATTGAGTCATGGCTAGTCTGCAAAGGGGGGGTAGGAGTGTGAACCCCCTTGCTTATGTACCACATAACTGCGGTGTTGTCTGTCCGTATCAGTAGTTGTCCTGGTTGTTGAAGATCCCTGAGAGCCAACAGGGCATTCTGTTCAGCTAACATCTCTTTTAAATTGATATATAGGTGCTTTTGATCCTCTGTCCATAAACCTTGCAGACCTTTCCCCTGCAAGTAGGCTCCCCATGCGTAATCCGAGGCATCCATGGTTAACACTTGGCTGGCTGGAGGCAGACTGAAGGCTTTCCCTTTGTTTTGAAGACATGCCATGGACCACCAATGGAATTCCTTTTGCAGGCAAGGCAAGACAGCAATCTGTATGTCTAGACTGTGGCAATGCTGGGACCATACACTTTTTAGGTACCATTGTATTTTTCTCATATGCAGTCTTGCATATGGTATGAGGAGGATGCAGAAGGCCATGTATCCCAAAGCCTGCAGGAATTTCCTTGCAGTTAGATGAGACATTAACGCCGGGGTTTTGAAAGTTGAAGCCAGGTGAAGTTGTTTTTCGGATGTCAGGAATGCCATCTGGGTTGTTGTGTTTAGGACAGCACCCAGAAAAGTTATCTGTTGTGTGGGTGTCAAACTTGATTTTTTTATGTTCACAGTGAATCCCAGATACTAGAGTATATTTTGAACAAATTCCAGGTGCTTGAGTAGGACATCCTTGCTGTCTGCTTGAATAAGGCAGTCGTCCAGATAAGGGTAAATTTGAATTCCCTTGAGTCTGCAGTAAGCTACTACTGGTGCCAGGCACTTGGTGAAGACCCTGGGCGCAGTAGACAAGCCAAATGGCAGCGCAGAGAATTGGTAATGCTTTGAGCCGGCCTTGAACCTGAGGTATTTTCTGCACTCCTGACTGATAGGGATGTGTAGGTAAGCCTCCTTTAAATCCAGTGTCACCATCCATACATTTTTGTTCAACATTGGCAGGAGCTGCTGCAGCGTAAGCATCTTGAACTTTGGTATCTCCAGGAAAGTATTTAAGACTGACAGATCCAGGATGGGTCTCCAGGAATTTTGTTTTCTGGGAACTAGAAAGAGCCTTGAGTAAAAGCCTTGCCCTGTCTCTGATTGTAGAACCAGTTCTATGGCCCTCATAGCCATGAGGGAACTCACCTGGTTTAATGCCTCTGCCCACTGGTGTTTTGGTAGATCTGGCCAACCCCTTGGTTTTGGCAAGGTATGAAAGTGGAATTTGTAACCTCTTGAAACTACATCCAGAACCCACTTGTCTTGGGTTATGTAAGTCCAGTTTTGGTGAAAAAGAGAGAGTTTTCCTCCTAGAGGGGCTTCCAGGAGAGAGGTTCATGGAGCCATGTAAGGGGAGCCATTGAGCCTGTTTTCTGTAAGATTGAGGCCTGTCCTCTCCACCCCTGGGGGTGGAAGCACTCCACTGTCTAGGTCTGTAAGAGGTCTGTGCTTGGGCCCTCCCTCTAGAGCGCCTATATCTACCCCTCTGAGGCCTGCCCGAGCTGGGAAAGGACCAATTTTTAGTTGGCCAATTTCTGCTAAATCTTGGGGGCTGAACTTGTAAGAAATCCTTAACCGTTTGCATGGATTTTGCCTTATCCTCCATTTTCTTTATCACTTCTTCAGCCTTAGACCCAAACAAAACATTATGCTGAACAGGAGCATCCAGTAACTTTGCTTTCACTTGATCAGGCAAGTTTTGTTCCTTTAACCAAGCATGCCTTCTAATGACTGTGCCAGTGGCAGCCGCCCTGCATGAAGCCTCCAAGGCATCAAAACCACAGTGTAAGCCATGCTTCCCCACCTGCTCAGTAGCATGCATCAAATCATGTAATTCCTTATTATCTGCACATGCAGAAATGGAACCTAGCTTTTGTTTCATAACAGACAGCAGAAATTGCTGATATTTTAGCATATGAAATTGACAATTTAAAGCCCGAATGGATAAAGCAGCAGAAGTATACACTTTTTTGCCCCATCTCTCCAAAGGTCTAGAATCCTTATCTGACAGAATAGGATTTTTAGCAGAGGCGGCCTTAACACCCTTAGGACCCTGAGAAATGGTTTTTGGATCAGCAGTAGGATTTTTATAAAGGAACTGGTGGGAGTCAGGGACCCTGTAATATCTGTCGGGCTTTGCAGGGGCTGGAGGAAAAGAGTCAGGAGTTAAATTAGCCTCAGAAAAAACATCATCCACAATATCCAAAATAAGAGGAATAGCCAGGGGTCTGTGTTGGGGGAGAAGGAAATCCCTTAGTCTTCTCTTAGATTCAGAGTACTCCTGTCCTTCCCAGTGAAAGTGTTCCCTCATGTCATGTAAAGTTTCCCCAAAAGAAAAATCCTCAGGGGGAGAAGCTGAAGGAATGGATTCCTCAGCATCAGAATCCTCATAAGGAGGGAAAGTATATTCCTGATCAGAGGAAGACACTGAAGAAATATATGCCTGATCAGAGGATTCATAATCCAATTCTTGCCTTGGCCTTTTGTCTGGAGGGGGATGTGAACCCCTAATCATAGATAGTAAGTCCTCCGCCATTTTAAGCATTTGTTTCTGAGACGTGGGTCCCGAATCAGAGGAGGCCTGGGCTGGAGTCTTTGATTTAGAAGGAGTCTTCGCCTTTGTCTTTGCCTTTTGCCTTTATTTGAAGCTGTGTAGGCCTGAAAACCCCCTCGGAAGCCGGTACCTGCACAGCGGCTCCGGACCCATCCGAGGGAGCATTGTTCGAAGGTCCCGCACCTGTAATACTCAAAGGCCTAGTTGGCTCCTCGTGGGAGTCCATTTTGGCAATCGGTTCTGTAATGGCCGAAGACAGGGGCTGTGAAAGCATCTCACTGATGACGGCCGAACCTGGAGCTGGCTTCGCTTGTAAACCGTCATCTGATTTGGACCTTGAAGGCCTGTCTTTATCCTTGCGTCGTTTGTGAACTCCGGTAGTCGGAAGCGTATCCGACGACATATTGTAATTAAATCACCTGCCAAAGTAGTGAAAAGCAAAATCGTATCTCCGCTTAATAGTACGTTGGTTAAATCTAGCACAAAACCGACAACTAGCTACGTCGTGGTCAGGGCCTAAACAAGGAATACAGTAAGAGTGGAAATCCTTATGAGGTATTTGCTTCCCACAAGAAATACAATTATTAACTTTTTCTGACATCGGACTGGAGCAAAAAAAAAAAGTTTCCCCAATGGGGTAACTTAGCTTTGAGAAGAAGAAGAAAGTATTCGGAATGAAGCACGATAAATGTCAGGAGTCAGCCGACCGGCACTTGCAAACTGCTTCCACCGCACGGCAAGAAAGACTGGAGAACATGCTGTCGGCTGTCAGCTTTGTACTCCTGGCTCTCTGACATCAGGGAGCATGACTGAACAATCGACGTCGGACCCAGACTTTGGGATTCTGTCCGACCGAGGACTGCCTGCCGGCAGGAAGAACCCTGCAGTGATGACTGCAACAGTGAAACACGATGAACATCCTATGGGACAGAGTCCCCAGCTGCCTGAATCTTGCGCGGTCTTCATGGAAGGATGTTCCGGAGCACTGCAGAGCCAAAGGATGCTCTCCCTCTGGAGATAATGTCCAATTTATAGTGATTGATAAAGGTATGAGATGAGGCCCAAGTGGCTGCCGAGCAAATATCATCCAAAGAAACTCTAGCTCTAAAAGCTGCAGAGGTAAACATAGATAGAGTAGAGTGGGCATGGACTCCCTGAGGTGCGGGCCTGCCCGAACTTTCATATGCTAAAAGGATACACTGTGAAATCCATCTAGACAGTGTGACTTTAGACACAGATTTACCCAAGTTACATTTGGCAAAGAAGACGAACAACTGGTCGGATTTCATATGACCAGATGTCCTGTGGATGTAGAAGCGAAGTTGTTTATGCACATCCATTGAGTGTAATTTGTATTCCCCTTTGTTATGGTAATTAGGCAAAAATACCGGCAGGTTGATGGACTGGTTAATATTTGACTCAGAGGCAACCTTGGGAAGAAAAGAGGGATTGGTCCTGAGGTAAACTCTATCCTTGTGAAAGGTCAAGTATGGGGGTTTTACACAGAAGGCCTGTAGTTCAGAGACCCTTCGAGCAGAGGTGATAGCGATAAGAAAGGCTGTTTTCCATGACAAGACTAAGATCTACTGAAGCTGCAGGCTCAAACGGGAGAGCTGTCAAGGCCTGCAGCACCAGCATTAAATCCCAAGGTGGGACTACATCCTTCACTGGAGGTCTGAGCAGAAAGGTGCCCTTCACAAAGGTCTTACACAATTTCGTGGTGATCAAAGGGCCCAGTTCATTTCCCACATGACAATGAGAGATAGCTGCTAGTTGAACCTTGCCTGTGGAGGAGCTAGCCACCCGATGAAACAGTCCTGACAAAAAGTCTAATACAGCGGGCAAAGGAGCTGCAAAAGGATCCAAATTTTTGTGTGCCACCCAAATGGAGAATCGTTTCCATTTGCTGCTATAGATCTTTCTAGTAGAAGGCTTATGCGTTGCTACTAGAATAGTTTTAACTGGGGAAGAGATACCGGGAGTCCTAGCTACACGTGGAACTGGAGCAGCCAAGCTGTGAGCTTGAGGTTGTCCAGGTTCGGGACTGGGAGATCTAAAGAGTGGGATATTAGATCAGGATGGGGATCCAGAATCCAAGGAGGATTCACCAGATGAGACCAAAGGTAAGGGAACCAGGTTTGACGAGGCCAAACGGGGCAATGAGGATAATCCTGCTCCCCAACCGACTGGCTTTCTGAAGAAACTTAAGCATCAGAGGAAGAGGAGGGTAAGCATAAAGAAGACCGGGAGGCCAAGCATGCACCAGAGCGTTTCTCGGGGGTTCCCCGGAGGGGGAAATGAGAGCGAAGTAGTTGTAACATTTTGTGTTCGAGGGAGAGGCAAAGAGATCGCAAAGTACAGTTTTGTACCTACCATAAATGTAGATGTTCGAGTGCTAATACAGCTGCAGTAATCACAGATAGGTTCTCTGCCGTCAGGCGGTCCCTCGGTCGGCCGAATTCCAAAGTCTTGGTCCGGCGTTGGTTGTTGTCGCTTTCTCTTCTGACGTCAGTGAGGCCAGAGTATATAAGACACAGCCGACGCCATGTTCTTCAGTCTTTCTTGCCCCAGATGTCAGGTGCCCCCAGAAGGAAGGCAATACATAAACTATGCTTATATGTATATATATACAAGCAATGCAATATAATCCAAAATAAGTGGTAGCAAGCAAATAAAACATAGCAGGATAACCCAGTCAGGTAGTATGAAGAGGTTGTTAGGCCCCATGCCTTTACCAAGTGGGGAAGGAGGGAGGGAAACCTGTACTGCAGCTGTATTAGCACTCGAACATCTACATTTATGGTAGGTACAAAACTGTACTATGTTCATCGTGCATACAGCTGCAGTAATCACAGATGGGTAGAGTCCCAAAGCTATGCACAGGGTGGTAGGTACTAGGAGGAACTGGGTTGAGCCAGAATGCCCTGCAAAACAGCAGTGGCAAAGCCTGCTCTTGTTCTGGAATATAAAGGCAGGTGGTAGTGTTTTGTGAAGGTATGTACAGAACTCCCAAGTGGCTGCCTCCAAAATATCTTTGGTAGGAACTCCTCTGAGGAAGGCTGTAGAGGTAGCTGTGGCCCTGGTGGAGTGTGATCTGATACCTGTAGGAACAGATTTCCCATGATAGGAGTAACAAAACCGTATGCAGTGGCCTATCCACTTTGAAATAGTCTGTTTTGTAACTGGCTTCCCTTGAGCCCCTACAGCATAGGACACAAAGAGTTGTTCTGATTTCCTAAAGGCCTTTGTTCTGTCCAAATAATAACGTAGTTGCCTATGGATGTCTAAGGAGTGTAGCAGCCTTTCCCCTTTGTTTTGAGGATTGGGGTAAAAGGTAGGTAGGTGTATGGCTTGATTTAAAGCTACCCTGGATACCACTTTAGGCATAAATGATGGGTTGGTACGAAGGGAAACCCTGTCCTGATGGAAAATGAGAAAGGGCTGCACCGCCATGAGGGCCTGTAGTTCAGAAACCCTACGAGCTGAAGTGATGGCCAGAAGGAAGGCTGTTTTCCAGGACAAATATTGCAAATCTGTTGAGGCAGCTGGTTCAAAAGGAGGCTATGTTAATTTTTCTAGTATGTAATAAAGATCCCAGGCTGGTATTGGTTGCTTCCTTGGTGGTCGGATATTCTTAGCCCCTCTGAGGAACTGTCGTAAGAGTGGGTGAGAAAATAAAGGAGGATCCGTGTAGAATTCTGCAGAAATGGCTGAGGCATGGATTTTTATGGAAGAAAATGAAAGTCCACTGTTCAGCAGCTCCGCTAGGTACTGTAATACCTGAGGCAAGTTCAGTTTTCTAGGGTCCTGGCCTCTTTTCTCATTCCAAGAGCGAAACCGCTTCCATTTTGCGGAGTAAGCTTTTCTAGTAGATGGCCTTCTGGCTTCCAAAATGACATCCTGCACCTCCTTGGAGAGTAGGGTCTGTTGTGGTGTTAAGGAATTTTCCATGCAGCGAGATTGAGTGTTTTCAGCTGACTGTGAAGAGTTTTGTAGCTGTGCTGAGTCAGCAGAAGAGGCATTAGAGGCAGGGACCAGGGAGGAATATGTGCTAGGCTCCTCAGGAGTGGGTACCAGTGTTGTCTTGGCCAATCTGGAGCAATCAGTATCATCTTCGGTTTGTCTGTTCTTGCTTTCAAAAGCACCTTGGGCAGAGGTGGGAATGCGTAAACTGTCCATGCTGTCCAACTGAATGAAAGGGCGTCCACTCTCCAGGCCTTTGGCTGAAAGGCCTTTGAACAAAACTTTTCCAATTGATGATTCCTGTGGGAGGCAAAAAGATCTATGTCTGGCCTCCCCATGCTTGGATTATTTCTGCAAACACCTGAGGATGTAACTTCCATTCGTGTGGATCTGTCATTTTTCTGCTTAGATTGTCTCCCAGTGTGTTTTCCAATCCTGGCAAGTACTGTGCTTGAAGTTCGATTTGTCTTTCCAGAGCCAAGTTCCAGAGAGTCATGGCTAGTCTGCACAAGGGGTATGAATGTATTCCTCCTTGTTTGTTTATGTACCACATTACCGTGGTGTTGTCTGTTCTTATCAGTAATTGTCCTGGATGCAGGAGGTCCTTGAAAGCTGTAATTGCATTTATTACTGCTAGCATTTCTTTTTGATTGATGTGAAGGTGCTTCTCTTTTTGGGACCATTTGCCCTGAATGCACCTGTCCGTCATGTGCGCCACCCAGGCGTAGTCTGAGGCGTCTGTGGTTATGACTTGCTTTGCTTGAGGCTTGCAGAATGGGAGGCCTGGGTTTGCTTGACATGCTTGGGCCCACCATAAAAATTCCTTTTGCAAACATGGAATTATTGGTATTATTGTTTCCAAACTGTGACTGTGTTGAGACCATAGGTTTTTAGGTACCATTGAAGTTTCCTCATATGCAGCTTTGCAAATGGGGTTAAAAGAATGCAAGATGCCATAAATCCCAGAGCCTGCAGGATTTTCCTTGCAGTAAGCCTGGTACTTTTTGCTAGTATTTTGAAGTACTGAGATAGTTGCCAATGTTTTTCTGGCATTAGGTAGGCCATCTGGGTGTTGGTGTCCAAGTTGGCACCCAGGAAAGTTATTTTCTGAGATGGTGTTAGCCTTGATTTCTCTTTGTTGATTGTATATCCCAGAGAAAGCAGTAACCGTGTCACATATGCCAGATGTTCCAGAAGTATGTTCTTGCTGTCCGCTTGGATCAGGCAGTCGTCCAGATAAGGGTAAATTTGTATCCCTTGAAGTCTGCAGTAGGCAATCACTGATGCCAGGCACTTTGTGAATACTCTGGGTGCAGTAGATAAGCCAAAGGGCAATGCAGAGAATTGATAGTGGATTGAACCTGCAAGAAATCTGAGGTATCTTCTGCAGCTTTGTCTGATTGGGACATGCAGGTATGCCTCCTTGAGGTCCAATGTTACCAGCCAAAACTCCTTGCCCAGCATGGGAAGAAGCTGCTGTAATGTGAGCATCTTGAATTTTGGTACGAGTAGAAATGTGTTTAGGATGGATAAGTCCAAAATGGGTCTCCAGTCGGTTCCTTTCCTTGGTACCAGAAAAAGTCTTGAATAAAAACCTTGACCTTGTTGGTGAGTAGGTACCTCTTGAATAGCTCTCATGTTTATGAGCTTTGAAATTTGCAGTTGTGCCTCTGCCCTTTTGATTTTGTGGCAGGTTTGGCGTGCCTCTCAATTTTGGAAGAGTGTGAAATTGAAATTTGTAGCCTCTGTTTATAATGTCCAGGATCCATTTATCTGTTGTGACAATATGCCAATTGCTTGCAAATAATGCTAGTTTCCCTCCCAAAGGTGCTGCCAGCTGAGACATGCTTGGCATGGAGATGAGGGAGTCATTGGTTTTGCTTCCTGTATTGTTGTGCACTGTCTTCGCCACCTCTTGGCGCTGGAGTTTGCCATTGTCGGCCTCTATATGATCCTTGTGATTGCCCTCTGCCCCTTGTGCGTCTGTATCTACCTCTTTGGGGCTTGTCAGTGGTTGGAAAGGACCAGTTTTTTGAAGGCCAATTTCTGCTAAAACGTGGTGGTTGGACCTGTAAGAAGGCTTTGACAGTTTGCATAGATTTGGCTTTTTCTTCCATTTTCCGTAGTATCTCCTCAGCATTAGTACCAAACAGCACATCCTTTTGTAAAGGAGCATCTAGAAGTTTAGCTTTCACATGATCAGGTAAATTTTGTTCCCTAAGCCAGGCATGTCTGCGAATGACTGATCCTGTAGCCGCCGCTCTACTTGAGGCCTCTAGGGCATCATAACCACATTGTAAGGTGTGTTTACCCACTTGTTCTGCACTATGCATCATATCCTGTAACTCCTTTAAATCTGGTTGTTCAGGTATCCTTAATTGGGATAACAGGAACTGTTGATATTTAAGCATATGAAACTGACAATTTAAAGCCCTCATGGCTAGGGTGGCCGAGGTATATACCTTTTTACCCCACCTTTCTAAAGATCTTGATTCCCTTTCTGCAGGAAGTGGGTTCTTGGCAGTGGAGGCCTTCAATCCCTTGGGACTTTGAGAAATGGTTTCAGGGTCAGCATTATGGTTTTTGAAGAGAAATTGGTGAGAGCTGGGTACTCTGTAATACCTATCAGGTTTGACTGGTGCAGGAGGCAGAGAATCCGGGTTAAGACAAGCCTCGAATAGACATCATCCAGTATGTCCAAAACAGGGGGTATAGCCAGAGGTCTGTGTTGAGGTAACAAAAGAAATTCCCCAAGTCTTTTCTTGGAATCTGAAAAGTCTTGGCCTTCCCAATGGAAGTGTTCCCTCAAGGTGTGTAAGGTTTCCCCAAAGGAAAAATCCTCAGGGGGATACAGACGGAATGGACTGTTCTGCATCCGAATCCTCAAAAGGAGAGTAAGAGTGTTCCTCTGCATCAGAATGTTCTGATAAAATGGATCCCTGATCAGAAGAGGGAGAATCTTCCTCCACTCTGGGTCTCTTGTCTGGAGGGGGTTGAGAACCTCTGATAAGAGTAATTAAATCCTCAGCCATTTTAAGCATCTGTTTTTTAGGCATGGGACCTGGAGATGGGCCCTGTGCAACAGGCCTCGTGGGATGCCTGGCTGCTTTGGATTTAGTAAAGGCCTTAATTGAAAAAGAAGATGAGGGCCTAAATACACCATGGGTGGAGGTGGACCTGTCCACATTAGTAGGCTCAACATTAGCTGAGGCTTCGGTTGTAGTCTGGGAAAGGGCCGAGGACCCAGCGGTCTCGGGTACAGAGGACAATGCCAAAGGAGTGTCGTCGGTAGTCAGGGACTGCAAAGGCGTCTCGCTGAGAACCGGACCTCGTGTAGCCTGTTTTGGCGTGGTGTCTGCGGGGACCGCGGGCCTCGCGTGTCGGTCCTTTTCCTTGCGTTTTTTGGATAAAACGGTAGTCGGAGTGTCCGATGACATTTTATAATCAAAAGCTTTACCAAAGTAGTGCTGGGCGAACTCCACCCGACTCTTAATAGTGCGTTTATTGAAGGTAGCGCAAAAGCGACAGCCCGAGACGTCGTGGTCTGGGCCCAAACAAGGTATGCAGAGGGAATGGAAATCCTTATGCGGTATTTGCTTCCCACAAGAAATACAATTATTAACTTTTTCTGACATCGGTCTGAGGCAAGAAAGGTTTCAACGGGTACTTAGCTTTAATGAAGACTTGGTTTCCAAAATATTCGTAATTCAGGAGCTGGCCGACCGGCACTTGCGAACTGCTTCTGCTTCGGGCACCGCGCGGCAAAAAAGACTGAAGAACATGGCGTCGGCTGTCTCTTATATACTCTGGCCTCACTGACGTCAGAAGAGAAAGCGACAACAACCGACGCCGGACCAAGACTTTGGAATTCGGCCGACCGAGGGACCGCCTGACGGCAGAGAACCCATCTGTGATTACTGCAGCTGTATGCACGATGAACATCAGGGTTGACTCCATTTGGGGAAAATCTGATTTGCTATCTCGGGATTCAGAGACTGCTCGTATGGTAACAGGATGGTGCGACTTAGTTTGTCCGCTAGGATGTTGGACCGTCCTGGAATGTGCGTTGCTATGAGAAAGCGGTTGGTGGAGATCGCCCATTCCCACACCCTCATGGCCTCTCGACAGAGTGGGTAAGACCTGGTCCCCCCTGTTTTTTGATATACCAGACAACAGACATATTGTCGGTCTGAATCGCAAACGTTCCTACAGGAAGAAGGTCCTGAAGTGCTTGCAACGCTAACAGCACTGCCCTCATCTTTAGGACATTGATATGCAGTGAGGTCTCCGTGAGGTCCCATGTGCCTTGGACTGTCCTGTCCGAACAATGCCCCCCCCACCCGAGGTGGGAGGCGTCCGTGGTCACGGTGGCTAGTGGAGGGGTCATAGAAAGGGGGCGTCCTTGCTGGAGGTCCGGAGATTGGAGCCACCATAGGAGGGCCCTCTTGCAAGCCCTGCTGAGGGGAACGGGATGGCTCAGAGTATAGTGAAGAAAGGACCACTGGACCTGAAGGGTCCATTGTAAGACCCTCATGTTCAAACGTGCCATTGGCAATAGGTTGATTGCTGCCGCCATCGAGCCAAGAGCCCTCAGGACCAATTCCGCCGGGGGAGCTGGAGATTGTAGAATGGCCTGCATGTGTAGCCTCAGGATTAGTAGCCAGTCTGTGGTCAAGAAAGCTAGGAGTTTGTTTGTGTCTAATCTGGCCCCTATGAAGTCTATGGTTTGAGTCGGAATAAGAGACGGCATCTCTATGTTGATAGTGATCCCCAGCTGGGGAGCTAGACAAAGAAAGTAGTTTCTGGCTGCACAGAGTAGATGCCTTGTCGGGGCGGTCAGGAGCCAGTCATCCAGGTAAGGGAAAACCTGAATTCCCTGGAGCCTCAGGTGGGCCGCTATCACTGTTAACACTTTGGTGAACACCCTGGGGGCTGTGGTGAGACCAAGGGGAGGACCCTGAATTGGAAATGACTGGCTCCTAGGTGGAAGCGGAGGAACCTCCTGGATCGCCTGTCCATCAGATTGTGGTAGTACGCATCCTTAAGGTCTATAGAGCACATCCAATCATTCTCCCGCAAAAGGGGGAGAATGGATTGAAGAGTGACCATGAGGAAAGTACAGTTTTGTACCTACCATAAATGTAGATTTTCGAGTGCTCATACATCTGCAGTCATAACAGGGTTATCCTGCCGTCAGGCGGGTCCTCAGTCGGCCGAATTCCAAAGTCTAGGTCCGGCGTCAGTTGTCGTCGCTTCTTCCCTGACGTCAGTGCGGCAGGGGTATAAAAGAGGAAGCAGACGCCATCTTCTTCAGTTTTTCTTGCCCCAGATGTCAGGTGCCCCCAGAAGGAAGGCAAAACATACATTTATGTAATCATGCAATATAGAATAATCAAAAAACAGTGGTTGCCAGCAAATACACCATAAAAGAATAACCCAAATAGGTTGTATGAGAAGGTGTTTGTGATAAGGTCTGTCCAAAGAGGGGAAGGAGGGGGGGGGGCAACCTGGACTGCAGCTGTATGAGCACTCGAACATCTACATTTATGGTAGATACAAAACTGTACTATGTTCATCGTGCATACAGCTGCAGTCATAACAGATGGGAAGAATCCCAAAGCTAAGTAGGGGTGGCAGGCACTAAGAGGAACTAGGAGGAGCAAGGATGCCCTGCAAGACTGCTGTGGAAAATCCCGCTCTAGATTTAGAGTATAGTGGAAGGTGATAGTGCTTGGAGAAAGTGTGCACTGAACTCCAAGTGGCTGCTTCCAAAATGTCCTTGGTAGGAACCCTCCTGAGGAAAGCTGCAGAGGTAGCTGTGGCCCTGGTGGAGTGGGATCTGATGCTTGTAGGCACAGTTTTTCCATGGAATGAGTAACAAAAACGTATGCAGTGGGCTATCCATTTTGAGATCGTCTGTTTGGAAATAGCCTTTCCTTGAGCACCTGTTGCATAGGACACAAAGAGTGGCTCGGATTTTCTGAATGGCTTTGTCCTGTCCAAATAATAACAAAGTTGTCTGTGAATGTCCAAGGAATGCAATAGTCTTTCCCCTTTGTTTTGTGGATTAGGATAAAAGGTAGGTAAGTGGATAGTCTGATTCAAAGCTACACTGGATACTACCTTTGGCATAAAGGTAGGGTTGGTTCGTAAGGAAACTCTGTCCTGATGGAAAATGATGAAAGGTTGCACAGCCATGAGGGCCTGTAGCTCCGAAACCCTGCGTGCTGAGGTGATAGCCAGAAGGAAGGCTGTTTTCCATGACAAGTATTGTAGTTCTGATGACGCAGCTGGCTTGAAGGGAGGAAGGGTCAGCTTTTCCAATATGAAGTTGAGATCCCAAGCAGGGACTGGTGGTTTCCTTGGGGGTTTTATATTCTTTGCCCCTCTGAGGAACTGTCTTAAGAGAGGATGTGAGAATAAAGGAGGGTCTATGTTGTATTGTGCAGAAATGGCTGAAGCGTGGATTTTGATGGAGGAGAAGGAAAGTCCACTGTTTAACAACTCAGCTAGGTACTGTAAAATCTGAGGTAAATTTATTACCCAAGGATTCTGGCCCTTTTCTTGATTCCAGGCACAAAATCGTTTCCATTTGGCGGAGTAGGCTTTTCTAGTAGAAGGTCTTCTGGCCTCCAAGATGACATCCTGCACCTCCTTGGAGAGGAGGGGGGTCTGTTGGGAAATCAAGGAATTCTCCATGCAGCTAGATTTAGGGTTTTGAGCTGGCTGTGAAGAGTCTTGTAGTTGTGCTGGGGACAACAAAAGAGGGACCAGAGGTAGGATCCATGGTGGAGAATGTGTCAGGCTCTTCAGGAGCGGATGCCAGTGTTGTCTTGGCCAGTCTGGAGCAATGAGAATCATTTTCGGCCTCTCTGCTCTGGCCTTTAATAGAACTTTGGGCAACAGAGGAATAGGCGGAAAGGCATAGACTGTCAACGTTGTCCAACTGAAAGAAAGTGCGTCCACTTTCCAGGCCTGTGGATGATAGGTCCTTGAACAAAATTTTTTCAACTGGTAATTTCTGTGGGTAGCAGAGAGAGATATGTCTGGCTGTCCCCATGCCGGAGTTATCTTTGTGAAAACTTGAGGATGCAACTTCCATTCATGTGGATCTGTCATATTTCTGCTTAGGCTGTCTGCCAGTGTGTTTTCCTTCCCTGGCAAGAATTGTGCCTGTAGTTGAATTTTCAATTCCAGTGCTGTGTTCCAAAGGGTCATGGCTTGCCTGCACAGGGGGCATGAATGAATTCCCCCCTGTTTGTTTATGTACCACATCACTGTGGTGTTGTCTGTCCTTATCAATAGCTGGCCTGGATGCAGTAGTTCTTTGAAGGCCATAATAGCATTTTGCATGGCTAGCATTTCCTTTTGGTTGATGTGTAGGTGCTTCTCTTTTTGGGACCATTTTCCCTGAATGCACTGATCTGTCATGTGTGCCCCCCAGGCGTAGTCTGAGGCATCTGTTGTGATGATATGAGTTACCTGAAGTACACAGAAAGGGAGACCTATGTTTCTTTGGCATGCTTGAGCCCACCACAGGAATTCCTTTTGAAGGCAGGGAATGAGTGGTATAATCGTTTCCAAGCTGTGGCTGTGTTGAGACCATAAGTTTTTTTAGGTACCATTGAAGTTTCCTCATATGCAGCTTTGCACATGGGATTAGTAGGATGCAAGATGCCATGAATCCCAGAGCCTGCAGGACTTTCCTTGCAGTCAGCCTGGTGAAGGTTGCCATTTTGCTGAAATATTGAGACAGTTGCCCTTGTTTGTCTGGCGTGAGGTAGGCCATCTGGGTGGTTGTATTCAAGCTGGCACCCAAGAAAATTATTTGCTGAGAGGGTATTAGTTTTGATTTCTTTTTGTTGACTGTGTATCCCAGAAAGTTCAACAGTTTTATTACAAACACCAGGTGTTTCAGAAGTATGTCCTTGCTGTCCACTTGGATCAGGCAGTCGTCCAGATATGGGTAGATTTGTGTTCCTTGTAGTCTGCAGAAGGCGATTACTGATGCCAGGCATTTCGTGAACACTCTGGGCACAGTAGATAAGCCAAAGGGCAATGCAGAGAATTGATAATGGGTTGAACCTGCAAGAAATCTGAGGTATCTTCTGCAATCTTGTCTGATAGGGACATGCAGGTATGCCTCCTTGAGGTCCAATGTTACCAGCCAAGACTCCTTGCCCAGCATGGGAAGAAGCTGCTGTAATGTGAGCATCTTGAATTTTGGTACCTGTAAATATGTGTTCAGGATGGATAGGTCTAAGATAGGTCTCCAATCTTTGTCCTTCCTTGGTACCAGGAATAGTCTGGAATAAAACCCTTGACGTTGTTCTTTTGCAGGTACCTCTTGAATCGCTTTCATGTCCATGAGAGCTGAAATTTGCTTTTGTGCCTCTGCCCTTTGATTTTGTGGCAGGTTTGGCATGTCTCTCATTTTTGGAAGGGTGTTTAAGTGGAACTTGTAGCCTCTGTCTATAATGTCCAGGATCCATTTGTCTTTTGTAACAATATGCCAATTTTTGAGAATAATGCCAGTTTTCTGCCCAAAGGTGCTGCCCATTAAAGCTTTGCTTGGCAGGTAAAGGGGGAAGTCATTGTGTCTGTTTTCTAAAAGACTGTGATCTATCTTCTCCACCTCTAAGGGTTGGTGCTTGCCACTGTCTGGCTCCGAAAGATCCTTGAGGTTGCCCTCTACCCCTTGGGTGTCTGTATCTGCCCCTTTGAGGTCTGTCCGTGGCTGGAAAGGACCAATTTTTTGAAGGCCAGTTTTTGCTGAAACGTGGAGGTTGTACCTGCAGAAAATCTTTCACTGTTTGCATTGATTTCGCTTTTTCCTCCATTTTCTTTAGTACCTCCTCAGCTTTAACACCAAACAATACATCTTTTTGAAGAGGTGCATCTAATAATTTAGCTTTGACATGATCTGGTAAGGCTTGCTCTTTGAGCCAAGCATGTCTGATATAACAGACCCCGTAACAGCAGCTCTGCATGAGGCCTCTAAAGCATCAAAACCACACTGCAAGGTATGTTTACCTACTTGCTCTGCACCATGCAACAAATCCTGCAACTCTTTTAAATCTGGTTGTTCTGGTTGTGTCATTTTGCTTTTCAACTGAGATAACAAAAACTGTTGATACTTTAACATATGGAACTGACAGTTTAAAGCCCTCATGGTTAAAGTGGCCGAGGTGTACACCTTTTTCCCCCACCTTTCTAAAGCTCTGGAATCTCTCTCAGAAGGTAATGGTTTTTAGCAGTAGAGGCCTTAATTCCCTTGGGACCCTGTGAAATAGTTTCTGGGTCAGCAGTATGTCTTTTGTATAGGAACTGGTGTGAATCAGGAACCCGGTAATACCTGTCTGGTTTAACAGGAGCTGGGGGTAAAGAATCTGGATTAAGGCTGGCTTCTGTGTACACATCATCCAATATATCTAAAACAGGAGGGATAGCGAGGGGCCTATGCTGGGGGAGCAAGAGAAAATCCCTGAGCCTTTTCTTGGAATCTGAGTAATCTTGGCCTTCCCAGTGAAAGTGTTCCCTCAATGTATGTAGGGTTTCCCCAAAAGAGTAGTCCTCAGGGGGGGAGACCGAGGGAATAAACTCCTCTGCATCAGAGTCTGCGAAAGGAGAATAAGCATAATCCTGGTCCTCAGAATGTTCAGAGGTAACAGAGGCTTGATCTGAGGAAGGGTAGTCTTCCTCTAATCTGGGCCTTTTGTCCGAGGGGGGTTGAGAACCCCTGATAAGAGTAATCAAATCCTCAGCCATTTTGAGCATCTGTTTTTTATGCATGGGGCCTTGACAGGGGGTCTGAGGTCCCTGTTTTTTGGATTTCATGGCTGCTTTAGATTTAGTGAAGGCTTTAATAGAGAAGGAGGAAGGCCTGAAGACACCTTGAGAAATGGCAGGCCTATCTAAACTCTGAGTTTCCCCACCAAGAGTGGCGTCGGTATCTGTAGTAGGAAGGGGGACCGAGGAGCCTGCGACCTCGGTTACTGAAGACACCGGTAATGTTGTGTCATCGGTACTCAAGGGCTGCGTAGGCGCCTCGCTGAGAACCGGTAGTCGGCCTTAGCGTGGTGTCAGTAGTCGGTGCGGACCTCGAATGTCGGTCCTTATCTTTGCGTCTTTTACTCAAAACTGGAGTCAGAGTATCCAACGACATAATATAATTAAATTTTTTACCAAAATAGTGAAGGGCGAACTCCGCCCGGCACTTAATAGTGCGTTTGTTGAATCTAGCACAGAAACGGCAGGCCGAGACGTCGTGGTCTGGGCCTAAGCAAGGTATACAGAAAGAGTGGAAATCCTTATGTGGTATTTGCTTCCCACATGAAATGCAATTATTAACTCTGTCTGACATCGGTCTGAGGCAAGAAAAGTTTCCCCAACGGGGTACTTAGCTTTCAAGAAGACTTCGGCTGAAATATTTTCGTAAATCTCAGGAGCTGGCCGACCGGCACTTGCGAACTGCTTCTGCTTCGGGCACCGCGCGGAAAGAAAGACTGAAGAAGATGGTGTCGGCTGCCTCTTTTTTACCTCTGCCGCACTGACATCAGGGAAGAAGCGACGACAACCGACGCCGGACCTAGACTTTGGAATTCGGCCGACCGAGGACCCGCCTGACGGCAGGATAACCCTGTTATGACTGCAGCTGTATGCACGATGAACATCTTCTCTTTGGTTACTGACAGATTCAGGGAAGAGTGGTCGAGGATTGGTCTCAAGTCCCCCGTCTTTTTTGGCACCAAGAAGAACCTGGAGTAAAACCCAGACCCACACTGGTCTGGGGGGACGTGTTGGATGGCTCTTTTTTCCAGCAAATGTTGGATTTCCATTGCTGCGGCCTCCCTCTGATCGGGTGGGACATCGGGGAGGTATCTGGGGCTGCGTGGTAACGAGAAAAGGGGATCTGATATCCTCTGGATATGATGCGAAGCACCCAGCGGTCTGTCGTGATGGACTCCCAAGCTGCTGGGTGCTTCGACAAACGCCCCCCCCCCACACTGCCTCCAGAGTGGAGCAGTCGGGCAACCCCTCAGGGGTGTTGCGTGGGTTGGTCCGGGAAGGGTTCTCTGGATCCAAAGTTCCGCGGGCCCCCTCTGCCTCTAGGTTGGCGTCCACCCTGCCCTCCTCTGCCACGGAAGGGCTGGGAGTCCGAAGCGGGACGGGACTGTTGTGACTTCCGGAACCACATCTTCTTCTGTCCCTTTTGGTTCTTAGAGAAGGACCTCTGGGGAGCAGAGAAGCGGACTCCGACGGCAGACAACGTATTCCCGTCCTTTTCGCTCTGGACCAAGGTATCTCGCACGGTTTTGCCGAAGAGAGCAGAACCATTAAAAGGGGCATTAGCGAAAGACACCTTAAAGGGTTCCGCGAAATCACAGTGCCGGAGCCAGGCCTGACGTCTCATAACAAGGCCCACTCCGTTGGCTCTAGCGGCTCCTTCCATGGTATGAGACAGTAGCCGCATAGAGGTGTTAGATATGGAACGCAGAGTGGCCATCTGGGTGGAGTGCAATTGTTTGTCCTCTGCCGACATGGACTCGGGGAGGGCGACGCAGCGTACTCTTGGATAAGGTCCCGCTGCAGTCGGAGCACATGTGCCATGTAGTTCAGCAACCTCACAGAGAAGGTAGCCGAACTAAAAACCCGCTTCCCTAGGTGGTCCATCGACCAAGACTCCTTGCTCGGGGGATGAACCGAGGGACTCTCCTGAGCAAGTTCCCTCTTGGCGGCCGCCGCCACCAACATGGCATCTACAGGGGGACGCTTGCTCCAGTGGGACTTGTCAGAGGGTGGGCTAAGAATCTTGACTGGGTGCTTGGGGACTGGCTCCACAGGGTCCGGCTCCTTCCACGCCCTGGTAGTAATCAAGTCTACCAGGGGTTCGGCTGGAGGGGACACCCAAGAGGTAGACGGGCCTGCTTCAAACGCCTCCAGAAACACGGATTCGTCCGAGGTAGGCTTTGGGGCAGACCACCCCCCCTTATTCTGAGCATCTACATGATGTCACCAAATGAGACATCTTCGGGGGGTGACCTTGGGGAGCCTTCCCCTTCCTCCAAATCTGTGTCCTCAGTCAAGGACTCGGGGGAGTCCAGGTGCCTCTTCTTGCACCTTCGCTTGTGAGGAACCTCCTTTGGGGGTCTGTCCGAGGAGGTCTCACCAGCAACGTCTTGTTCCAATGGAACTACCTGGGACGTCAAAGCAGGCTGTTCCTGGGGCCGGGTGATAGAAGTCGGACCCAACAGAGGAGGAGTGAAGGGTGGAGCCGTGGCAAGGGCCGGGGGCCTAGAATCCCTCGACAGAGCCCTGGCCACCACGTCGAATGCCGAGGGAGAGCTGCTCTCTCTGGGATCCAAAAGCAGACCCTCGCTCGGATCAGATGGACAGATCGGAGCCGGCGCCGAGGCGATTGGATCAGATGGACCGGCATGCTCCGACCTGAACGAAGCCAAAGACATACCGATACCGCCGGATCCGAAGCTCAGCCCTCGGCTCCGAGAGCTCAGATCCGAAGAAAATGGACCCGACAGACTCGAGGGAAGTGTCGGCGCCGAAGTACCCGAGACTATCGGCACTGACACACGCCCGACTCCAAGGCTGCCCGGCTCCGAAGACTCCGAACCCGGGAAACGGGACGGAGAAGGAGCTATCGGGGCAAAGAAGGGGGTCAAGCTCCCGCCCGGAGGAGGGGGGAGGCAGGAGCACTCCCATCTGCAGTTGGGCCTGGAGGAATCTTCTCATCATCTGGTCCAAATCTGCATCAGTGAGACTTCGGGTAGATCTCGACGAGGCCACCGAGGCGGGGCGGGAGTGTCACCTCGATGACCTCGACGGAGATCGGGTCTCCTCCTCCTCAGGACTTGGTGAAAAGCACGGGGACCGGATCCGAGAAGGAGACGACCCAGAAGTCCTGGAGGGAGAAGACCGCTTAGCCAGGGAGGGCCGAAGCGGAGGCCTCGGCCCGCCGCTTGTGGTGCTTCTCCTTCTCCCTTTCTTTCCTAGCCTCCCTCTCCTCCGGGCCTAAGGCAGGAGGTTGTGTCCCGGCCGGGGGGAGGGAAGCAGGAGTGGCAGCCGCAGCTGGGAGTTAATGGAGGACCGGAGGTAGAAGCAGAGTCCAGGGGCAGAAGACCCACCAGAATCAGCTTAGACCTCCAGTCCTTGAGTGCCCTGGGGTTGAACGCTGCACAGATGGTACAACCAGAGGACAGGTGCTCAACCCCAAGGCACAACGAGTGTGGCCATCCGCTGGGGACAGCTTATGGCCACACTCGGTGCACTTAGAAAACACCAACTTTGGGGCCTCAGACATACTAGAAGGTAAAACCACACACACTAGGCCCCAAACACACACACACAACCCTGACGTAACCACTAAGGAAGGGGGAGGTTAGATATGGAACAAATTAAATTAAACTAAGAGTTCTAAGAGATAAAGCGACCTGAAAACACACACACACCAAGAGTTAAAGAAAAGGGTCAGAAAAGTTAAATTTTTCCTCACAAAGTGGACGAAAACGCCTGGAACTCGGGATCAAGTTGCTGAAGTAAACCGCGGCAAACTAGATCTGAGGTCAGTCAGGGTTGGCAGGGGATTATGGGTAGGGGGAGGAGCTTGGAGCTCAGATATAAGGCTGTTGAAAAAGTACAGTTTTGTACCTACCATAAATGTAGATGTCCGATAGGAATGCATCTGCAGTCCTTACAAATGGGTTGTCCTGTTGTCAGGCAGCCCTTCGGTCGGCCGGATTCCAAAGTCTGGGTCTGGCTTCGGCTGGTGTCGCACTTCACCCGACGTCATAGCTGCAGTTACTTGGGTATAAAGGCATCAGCCGATGCCATTTTCCTCAGTGTTTCTTGCCCCAGATGCCAGGTGCCCTCTAGGAGGACTAAATTTGGATAAATGCCAATGATTCCAAATATTAGAGAGCAAACAAAAGATAAGCATGTATGTACATATATACAAACAAATACACCATAATAGATTCCCCCAGCTAGCTATAAGAGGGGCAAATACCCTAGGAGTACCACAGAGGGGAAGGAGGGTGGGTAATCCTGACTGCAGATGCATTCCTATCAGACATCTACATTTATGGTAGGTACAAAACTGTACTATGTCCTTCAAGGATGCATCTGCAGTCCTTACAAATGGGTAGAATACCATAGCCAAACTGGGGAGGAGGAAAGGTAGAATTATGGTGTAGTTAAGATCCCTTGCAAAACAGCAGTGGCAAAACCTGCTCGGGATCTAGAGTATAAAGGTAAATTATAATGCTTGGCAAATGTATGCACGGAGCTCCAAGTAGCAGCCTCTAAAATGTCTTTGGTAGCCACTCCTCGTAGAAAAGCTGTGGTAGTGGCTGTAGCTCTTGTAGAGTGAGGCCTGATGTTTTCTGGAGTTTTCATTCCATGGTAGGAGTAACAAAATCTAATGCAATTTCCTATCCACTTAGATATTGTCTGTTTTGAAATTGCTTTCCCTTCCATTCCTGTTGCATATGCTACCAGTAGCTGGTCAGTTTTTCTATTGCTCTTGGTCCTGTCCAAGTAGTAGCGTAATTGTTTGTGTACATCCAAGGTATGCAACAGTCTTTCTCCCCTGTTCTGTGGGTTGGGGAAGAATGTAGGTAGGTGGATAGCCTGATTTAAAGATACTCTGGAGACCACCTTAGGCATAAAAGTAGGATTTGTTCTCATGGACACTCTATCTTGATGGAAGATCAAAAAGGGCTGTACTGCCATTAATGCCTGTAGCTCAGAAACCCTTCTTGCTGAAGTGATTGCCAGCAGGAAAGCAGTTTTCCATGATAAGTATTGCGAAAGGAGGAAGTGTCAATTTTTCTAGCACAAAGTTCAAGTCCCATGCAGGTAATGGTGGCTTCCTAGGAGGCTTTACATTTTAATTCCTCTCAGAAACTGCCTGAGCAGAGGATGTGAGAAGACTGGAGGATCCAAGTCGTATTCTGCTGAAATAGCTGATGCATGAATCTTAATGGAAGAGTAGGACAGGCCTTTGTGGAATAGCTCTGCCAAGTATTCCAGGATGTTGGCTATGTTTACCAGTGACACATCTTCCCCTTTAGCAGTACTCCAAATGAGATATCTTTTCCATTCTGCTGAATAGGTTTTCCTTGTTGAAGGTCTGCGAGCTTCCAAGATAATGTCCTTAACCCTTTGGGATAAATTTGGGTTAATTTGTCTTATGCAATGTTCCAGGCAGTCAGCTGCAGAGTTTTCAGGTTTGGATGCAGGGTGTTGTAGTTGTTCTGAGTTAACAGCAAGGGAACTAGGGGTAAGGGCCACATCTGTTCCCAAGACATGCTCCTCAGTAATGGGTACCAATGTTGCCTTGGCCAATCTGGAGCTATCAGAATGATCCTTGGACGGTCCTCTTTGATCTTCAATAGCACCTTGTGCATCAAAGGAAGTGGTGGGAATGCATATGCTGTCAGATTTTTCCAACTGAAGGATAGGGAGTCCACCTTCCATGCCAGTGGATGGTACGTCCTGGTGCAGAATTTCTTTAATTGGTGATTGTGTGGGGATGCAAATAAGTCTATTTCTGGGAGACCCCATTTTACTGTTATGGTTTTGAAGATGTCCGGATGCAGCATCCATTCGTGGGCATCCGTGGTAGTCCTGCTTAGTATGTCTGCTAAAGTGTTTTCTTTTCCTGGTACAAAAATTGCTTGTAACTGAAAGTTGTAACTCAGGGCCACATTCCAGAGGTCCAGGGCCATCCGGCATAGAGGGTACGAATGTGTGCCTCCCTGCTTGTTGATGTACCACATAACTGTGGTGTTGTCTGTCCTTATCATCAACTGGCCTTGTCGAAGAAATGGTTTGAAAGCCTGAATTGCCAGTTTTACTGCCAGCATTTCCTTTAGGTTTATGTGTAGATGCAGTTGCTCTTGAGTCCATAAACCTTGTATGCATTTGTCCATCATGTGGGCCCCCCAACCAAGGTCTGAGGCGTCCGTTGTGATGGTTTGGTTTGGTTGAGTGCTGTGGAAGGGCAGTCCTTCGTTTGTTTGACAGGCCTGAGCCTACCAGTGGAATTCTTGCTTCAGGCATGGAATTATTGGAATGTGAGTTTCTAGGCTGTGCTTGTGCTGAGACCATAAATTCTTTAGGTACCACTGTAGCTTTCTCATGTGCAGTCTGGCATGTGGGACCAATATTATGCAGGATGCCATGAAGCCCAATGCCTGTAGGACTTTTCTTGCTGTTAGATGGTTTTGCTTTGTTAATGCCAAGAAGTAGAGAGGGAGTTGCTCCTGTTTTTCTACTGTTAGGAATGCCATTTGTTTGGATGTGTCCAGCTCCGCACCCAAAAAGGTTATCTTTTGGGATGGTATCAGCCTTGACTTTTTTATATTGACTGTATATCCCAGTGCTTGTAGAAGGTAAATGACTCTTTTCAAGTCTTCTGCTAGCTTGTTTTTGTTGTCCGCTTGTATCAGGCAATCGTCCAGGTAAGGGTAGATTTGGATTCCCTGAAGCCTGCAATGAGCGATTACTGATGCCAGGCATTTCGTGAACACTCTGGGCGCAGTAGATAAGTCAAAGGGCAATGCTGAGAATTGATAATGCTCTGATCCTGCAAGAAATCTGAGGTATCTTCTGCAATCTGGTCGTATGGGGATGTGCAGGTATGCCTCCTTGAGATCTAGAGTAACCAGCCAAGACTCCTTGCCCAGCATGGGAAGAAGCTGCTGTAGGGTCAGCATTTTGAATTTTGGAACAATGAGGAATGTGTTTAAAGTGGACAGATCGAGAATAGGTCTCCATTTGCTTTCTTTCCTTGGCACTAGGAAGAGTCTGGAGTAAAAGCCCTTTCCTTGCTCCATATATGGTACTTTTTCCACAGCTCTTATTTTTAATAATTGATTTACTTGTTTTAGAGCTTCTGCCTTTTGAGTTGGTGGTAGGTTTGGCATTCCTCTCTTTCCTGGTAGAGTATGGAAATGAAACCTGTAACCTTGGTCTATAGTCTGCAAAATCAACTTGTCCCTTGTGATGTAATGCCAGTTCTTTGAAAATAAAGCTAGCTTTCCGCCTAAGGGTGCTTCTAGTTGTTCCCTGGTAGGCGGTGCCAGAGCCAAGTCACTGTGATTGTCCTGTGGTAGTGGTGGTGGCTGCGTCTGTGCCTCGCTGGTTGTTACCCTGCCACTGGCGTCCCCTGTAGGCACCCCTGGATTGGTTTCTGCCTCTTGAACGCCTATTCCTGCCTCTCTGTGCTTTGGAGGAGTCTGGAAAGGACCAATTCTTGGAGGGCCAATTCCTGCTAAACCTTGGAGGTTGGACCTGTAAGAAATCTTTCACTGTTTTTACAGATTTTGCCTTCTCTTCCATCTTCTTCAGTACCTGTTGTGCAGGAGAACCAAATAAATTGACCTTGTCCATGGGAGCATCTAATAGTTTTGATTTGACATGGTCCGGTAAGGCCTGCTCTTTCAACCATGCATGCCTTCTGATAACTGTGCCAGTCATGGCTGATCTAAAGGAAGCCTCCAGTGCATCATAGCCGCATTTTAAAGAATGGTTACTAACTTGCTGAATGTTATGTACCATTTCCTGAACATACTTCTTATCTAAAGGTTCATCAGAGGACAGTTTTTTAGTTAACTGGTCTAGCATAAATTCTTGATATTGGATCATATGAAATTGACAGTTCAAGGCACTAGCTGACAGAGTAGCAGAAGTGTACACTTTTTTACCCCATCTCTCTAAGGACCTGGATTCCCTTTCAGAGGGGAGGGGATTTTTAGCAGAGGTAGTTGCTACAGCCTTAGGCCCCTGGGCGATAGTCTCGGGATCTGCAAAAGGAGCCTTGTATAAATGGTGATGTGTCTCCGGGACCCTGTAGAACCTATCGGGCTTAGCAGGGGCCGGAGGTAATGAATCAGGAGCAGTACAAGCATCATTAAATGCATCATCTACAACAGAAATAACTGGAGGTATAGCTAAAGGCCTATGTTGTGGTAAATGCAAAAAGGTTCTAAGGCTTTTCCTGGAGTCTGAAAAATCTTGGCCCTGCCACTGAAATTGTTCCCTCATAGCATGCAAGGTTTCCCCAAAGGAAAATTCCTCAGGTGGAGAGGCAGAAGGGATGGACTCTTCAGCATCAGAGTCTTCGTAAGGGGAATAAGGAGCCTCTGGAGGGTCTGTATTATCTGAATCATCAGAGGAATCATCTGTGGACACTGGCTCAGGGGGCTCTGCTCTAGGCCTCTTCTCTGGAGGTGGGTGAGAGGTCCTGTCTGGATGAGGTTGGGATCCCCGGATTAAAGAAATGAGATCCTCTGCTAGAGAAAGCATTTGGGAACTGGAGCTGGGCCTGTGAGAGGGGGGCTTAACAGGCACAGATTTAGTAGCTTTAGCTGCTTTAGCCCTGGCAAAGGCCTTAATGGACATGGCTGCAGGAGGCCTAGCAGCTCCACGTGCAGGGGTTGAAATATCCAAGGGAATAGTGTCAGATAATTCCTGAGAAACCACAACTGCAGGTTGGATTTCAGAAGCTGATTCAACCAGGTTAGAAGAGGCCTCGGTAGAAGGCATGTTTTCGGCAGAAGGAAGAACCACTTGCTCGGTTTCAGCCGAAACCGAGACACTCGCGGTTGGCTTAACCGCGGTTTCGGCCGAAACCGCAGACCGCGAGTGTCGGTCCTTTTCCTTGCGTTTTTTGGATATTTGTGAAGTCGGAGGATCCAACGGCATAATATAAGCAAAATCAGAGCCGAAAAACTGCTCAGCAAATTCCGACCGACGTCTAAGCATCCGTCGGTTAAAAGAAGCACAGGCTAGACAAGCTGCTACGTCGTGGTCTGGGCCTAAACAAGGTAAGCAGTAAGAGTAGAAATCTTTATGAGGTATTTGTTTCCCACAAGTTAAACAGTTATTCACTTTTTCTGACATCGGCTGAGGCAAGAGAGAGTCCCCAATGGGGTACTTAGCTTTTTAGAAGTCTTCGGTAGTAGTAGAAGTATTCGGTAGTAGTAATCTCTGGATCTGACCGACCGGCACTTGCGAACAGCTTCTGCTTCGGGCGCCACGCAGCAAGAAAGACTGAGGAAAATGGCGTTGGCTGATGCCTTTATACCCGAGTAACTGCAGCTATGACGTCGGGTGAAGTGCGACACCAGCCGAAGCCAGACCCAGACTTTGGAATCCGGCCGACCGAAGGGCTGCCTGACGACAGGACAACCCATTTGTAAGGACTGCAGATGCATCCTTGAAGGACATCTGCCGGCTCAGATCCGAGGTCGGATCAGATTCCCATAGGGAAGTTAACTACTTCAGATCTGATATTAGGGATAAATCTTAATTTGAAATATATTGCCTTCCTGGACTTAATTGCATGTGTTCCATTAAAGCATATTTCTGCTAATGAGACTACACTACAAAAATTACATTAGTAAAACACTCATTATTAAATACTGGACCAATTTATGCCACTTATTTTACACACACTGTTCAAGCTGGACGAGAAATTATGTGCATCATTCAAGCTAGTTTAAAGTTGTTATAATTTATTAAGTGTTTCATTCTTATAACAATTTATATCATGTTTAACTCATTTTAAACAGTTCTTACAGACATAATAGAGTGGTTTCCATAATATGACAAAGACATTTGGTTGACACGTGTTTCTGACAATGCAATCTTTAAACATTCGTAAAGAATAGTTGTGTAAAATCTTATCATAACCATAGATGATATTCTCTTCCATGTTGCAGTATTCTTACTGTGGGATTCTCTGCCTCAGGTGAACTGAACGTTGTTTCCTACACAAAAACTAAGCCTTGCTTATGTTGGTGCGTGGGATGTCACATGCAGGACAATAAACCAGGTGACTTAAATGTGACGTCTGCACACACAGACTTCAGAACTAACTGCTCAGATAGACAGTAGACTAGGTTGAGCCAACTTATGACCTCCAGACCGGTGAAATGCCACTGATTGCCCAATGTGACCATAGTCTAGGTGGTGCTCCATAGACAGGTGAAAAGGAATGCAGGGGGATAGATGGGAGGGAAGGAATACTGCAACATGGAAGAAAAGGACATCTATGGTTATGGTAAGACTTTACACAACTATTCTTTGTCCTTCTATTCCCATGTTGCAGTATTCGTACTGTGGGAGATTCCAGAATTCCCTGCAGGATTGCCCTAGCGAAACCTGCTCTGGAAATATGATCCAATTTGTAGTGTCTGGTAATGGTGTGTGTACAGTGGACAAGGTGGCTGCCTCCAGGATGCAAACTGTGTCTAGGTCACTGAAGAAGGCCTTGGAGGATGCTACAGCCCTAGTAGTGTGCGGTCTTATCCCCTGAAGTACCTCCTTGCCATGGCAGGAGTAGGAGAAGCAAACAGTTTTCCTGATCCAACAGGAGATATTTTGTTTGGAGACTGCTTTGCCCAGGGCCCTGGGATGAAAGGATACAAAGAGTTGATTAGATATTCTAATGGTCTTAGTGTTGTCCAAGTAAAACCTTAGCTGCCTGTGAACATCCAGGGAATGGAGTATTCTCTCTCTCATTGGTAGGAGAGGGAAAGAAGGTTGGCAGGTGAACTGACTGATTTAATGATAGCTCGCTGACCACTTTGGGCATGAAGGAAGAGTTGGTGCACAGGGTCATTCTGTCTTTGTGGAAGATAGAGTAGGGGGGGGCATGCCATGAGTGCCTCTACCTCTGATACCCTTCTGGTTGAGGTGAGATCTACCAGCAAAGCAGGACTGTTTTCCATGTGCACATTTGAAGTGATGCAGAACTAGTTGGCTCAAATGGGGCCAGTGTGAGTTTTTTCAGGATAAAGTTTAGGTCCCAAGGCGGTGGGGGTTAGGCTTCCTCGGTGGTCTGATGTGCAAGACACCCTTCAGGAACAATTTAACATCTAGTCTGGAGAGTAAAGGAGGATCTAAGGGTAAGCAGGAAGAGACAACAGAAAGGTGCACTTTCACAGAAGAGTATGAAAGGCCTGCCTTGATAAGCTCACATACATATGCTAAAACAAGAGGTACATCAGCTAGAAAGGGATCCCTAAAGCCTTTGGAGGCACCATTTGGAGAATCTTTCCCATTTTAGAATGTAGGATCTCCTTGTGTTAGGTTTCCTGGCCTCCCTCAGGACAGAAAGCACATCTTCAAAGTAGTGGTGTCTGAAGGGTATTAAAAGTTTATCACCCAGAGTATTAGACACAGCATCTCCAGATGAAGGTGGATGAGAGTTCCCTTTTGCTGTGTGAGTTCGTCCACCTTGTGGGGTAACTTGTGGTGACTGCCCTTGGCGAGGGATAGTAGAAGGGGGAACCAATGCTGCCTTGACCAAGAGAGAGTCACCAGCAAGAATTTTGGATTGTCCCTCCTGATTTTCAGGAGGACCTTTTTAATGAGAGGAAAGGCATACAGAAATCATCCTTTCCATGAGATGGTGAAGTGGTGCTTCATACAGAATTTTCTCAGTTGTCTGTTCTGGGGAAAGGCAAATAAGTCTATTTGAGGTGTGCCCCACTGGTGGACAATGGCTAGAAAAAATTATTTTTGCAACATCCACTAATGATGCAGAGAGAGAATGACCTGCTGAGAGCATCCGCCTGATGGTTGTCTTGGGATGGGACGTACAATGCCTGCAGAGATGAGTTATTTTGTGAGACTAGGTCCCAAATCTGCATTGCCAGCCTGAAGAGTAGGGCAAGACTTGCCCCCCCCCCCCGTTTGTTGATGTACCATATGACTGCAGTGTGGTTTGTGAAGAACTGAAGGGGGCCTGGCTGTAGTAGGGAAAGACAGACTTTCAGGGCTAAATGAACTGCAGTCATCTCCCTTACGTTTATGTGTTTCTTCAGGAGGGGTGCCTGCCAGCGCTCTTGCACCTTGAGGCCCTTCATGGTAGCCCCCCAGCTCAGATCTGAGGCATCCGTGTGCATATGTTGTGCTGGTGTGTAGGATAAGAGGGGAAGGCCTGGGTTCATTTGAACTGGTTGAATCCACCATCGGAACTCTGCCTTTAGGCAGGGTAGGAAGGGGATCTGGAACTCTAGAGGGTGGCTGTGTTGGGACCACACATTCTTTAGATACTATTGTAGCTTCCTCATGTGCAACCTGGTTAGTGGTAGCATAGGAAAAGTGGCTGCCAAAGACCTAGTAGTCGCATGAATTTTCTTGCTGACAGTTGGTGGGTTTGGATAAGATTCTGGAAGTGGTCCATTAGGAACCATGTCCTAAGGAAGGAATGTCTTCATCAGGTCAGTTCAGATCCTACCTCCCAGGAAGATTTTGTCCTGGACTGGTAGAAGGGATGTTTGGGAAGGTTGAGGGTCAACCCCAACCCTTGCAGTACAGACATGGAAAACTGCAGTTTTTATTTTTAGGGTGTTTTCTTTCTCTGCAAAAATATGAATATCGTCTAGGTATAGATAGACTTGAATGCCCTTGGTCCTGCAGTAGGCTATGGCGGGGATAGGCATTTAGTGAAGGCCCTGGGTGTAGTGGATAAACCAAAGGGCAACGCAGTAAATTGAAAGTGAGAACAGAGCCCAGCAAAACGCAAGTACTTTCTGTAAGTGGGCTGTATAGGGATGTGGAGGTAGGCCTCCTTCAGGTCTAAGGTAGCCATGAAGTCTTGGAGTGGCAGAAGTGGAAGGAGGGTCTGAAGGGATATCATTCTGAAGGAAGGGACTTTTCGGAAGAGGTTTAAAAAAGACAAATCCAGGACTGACCTCCATGGCCCGTCCTTTTTTTGGTACTAGGAATAGCCTTGAGTAGAAACCTTTTCCATCTTGCCCTGAGGGGACAGGTTCTATGGTTCCATGGGCAAGCAGATCCTGTACAATATGAGGAACAAGGTGTAGTTGTTTTTTGGGCGAGAATGGAATGTCCCATCGTGTGGGCTTTTCTTTCCAAGATAGGAAATATCCCTTTTCTACTACTGCCAGAACTCAGCAATTTGAGGTGATAGTTCTCCAAAGGGGCAGGCTGTGGGGGAGATGGGTAAGGCAGTCATGCATTGTTGGTACCATTTCTGTCCTGAAAGGGCCGTTTGTGGGTAGGCTGAGAAGAGGCTGGCCTGGAAGAGGTTTGCCTCCTGGTTCCTTTCCTATGCCTGAAAGGAGTAGCTTTGTATAGGAGATACCAGAAGCTGCTTAATGTCTTGTATCTCCTTACTCTTCTCGTGAAGGTTCTTAAAGAGTTCAGCAGACTGTTTTTCAGACAGGAGGATGTGGTCTAGTGGGGCATCTAAAATTTTAGATTTGAAACCTTTAGGCAATGGTTGTAGCCGAAACCATGAATATCTGCAAAGCACAGCTGCAACAGATCTAGCAGGGGCATCTGCTGCATCATAACTGCATCTAGTGCCTGGCTACTGGGGATGCCAGGGTCAGTTTTGATGCTACTTCTGTCTTGTTGGGAGTCAGGCAGGGAGGATAGAAGAGTAGACGCTTGGGATACCAAGTCCAAGGCATACTTAATCATATGGGGTTTGGTAATTAATGGCTCTGAAGGCTAGGGTGGAAGAGGTATAAACCTTCTTGCCCAGTCTGTCCATATTCTTGCTTTGTCGGTAGGCAGAAAGGACGAGGATGGAATCAGCTTTGACTGCTTGTCAGGGACCACGGCTACCACTGTAGGGTCCGCCAAGGGAAGTTTCACAAGAAATTTGTGGTCATCAGGCACCTTATAGAAAAGATCATATCTCTTAGGAGCAGGTGGCTGAGAGTCGGGATTTTTAGATGCTGAAGCAAATGCATCTAGGCATGCAGGTATAACTGGGGGGATGGAAGATGGTGAAGGAGATTCAACATGTAGCAGCTTAAAATATCTTTTTTGAGTTTCAATCATCTGTGAAGTGTCCCATTTGAAATATCCCCTCATTTTAGTAATATCTCTCCAAAAGTTATGTCTTCTGGAGGAGAGTCCCCTTCTATGGATTGCTCATCTGGGGAATAGTATTCCAGGGGAAAGGCTATTTGTGATGAGTAAGTAATAGACTCATCTGATGATGACGAAAAGCCTTCCTCCTCTTCTTCCTGAGAAGTGGGAGAGAGAATAGAAGTAGCTGAGACAGGTCTTGGGCTAAACACTGGTACGGTGGAGGGTGAGGAGGCTGAGGGCCTAAGGGCCACGAAGGCCTGCAAAGACTGTAAACGACTGCCAGTCAGGTAGTCCTTCAGAAGAGGTAGAAATAGGTTTGCTTTTTTACTTTCTTTTTAATGGGGTAGTTTTGGGAGATGAAGAAGGCCTAGATTCAGGGACCTGAGCTACAGAAGAGGATTTGGATTCCTGCATCCCAGACGGGCATCCAGTGCAGCCTGGTTCCCCCTAGACTTTGGCAGAAACAGATGTCTGAGTAACCTTAGTGGACGTGCCAGCCAGAACCACAGAAGCAGCTTCCTCAAGGGGAGCCGATGAAGTAAACGGCTCAAGCGGAAATACCTCTATCCCTATATCAGCGGTTGTCAGGGCATCCGAAGATAGGGGGCAGAGGTAGTAGGCCGTGAACACTTGGCCTCTTTTCAAGGTGGTTCCATATAGTGGCCGACTCGGGATCCATCCTAAGCACTAACTTTTTAAGCCTCTGATTTTCCAAATATAGACTAAGGGCGGACAGGCGGCTTCTAAGCATTTTAGGGAAGAAGGATTGGCAAATGGTGCATGATGTATGGTCGTGTTCCTGGCCTAAACAGAACACGCAACGGTCATGGGCATCCTTATGTGGAATTTGACATCTACATCGGCATTTACCCTTCTTTGCGGACATCGGCTAAGAACAAACAAGCAAACCAAGTTCGAGCAATAATAAATTTTAAGAATTCCCCAAGGGGGTACTTAGCTTTAGACATCTTGATAGTAGAGGAGCGATGCGATCGATCTGGTGTTCGACTGCGGCAGAAAAGTTCATAGGTCTTTGCGTGCAGACGTCACATTTAAGACACCTGGTTTATGGCTCTGCGTGTGACGTCCCACGCACCAACAGCAACCAGGCTTAAGCTTTTGTATAAGACCAGACGTTCGGGTCACCTGAGGCAGAGAATCCCACAGTAAGAATACTGCAACATGGGAATAGAAGGACATCAGATGTTTGAGATCTACATTTCCCAATAACATGTTTAATCTAGGTATGGAATTGGAAAAATCTGGTTAATACTACTAAATATGTACTAAAATGACTATTCCTATCCTTAACTGTAAGAGGTGAATGTACAGGCAGCCTGATACCACAACGCTCTCCCCAGCTATTTGCTTGACTCTATGGCACTATAACAGCCAATCAGTTTAATTCTTCAAAACAGGATGCAAACCCAATACCATTTAAACAGATAATGATGCCTAAACAGATTACTGGTCTCTAATCCCCTCCCACAAACTTTCATTCCAATCAGAATGAGCTATCTGAACCACCAGTGAGTTGCGTGTTCTGTTTTGAAGAATTAAACTGATTGGCTGTTATAGTGCCATAGAGTCAAGCAAATAGCTGGGGAGAGCGTTGTGGTATCAGGCTGCCTGTACAGACAGATTCAGCACAAACTTCTCCCCCCCCTTCCCCCCCAAAGGAGCAAACGCCTATCCCAACTGAATGTAACCTCCCTGACATCACAGATGCACAGGTGAAAGCTGCCCTCGCCAAAGCAAAAAACACAGCATCTATGGGACCGGACGGTGTCCCGGGCTGTGTCTTACATGAGCTCCAAGAAGAACTGAACCCTCACATTAAGTCACTGTTCAAACTTAGCCTTACTACAGGATATGTACCCAAAGAATGGAGTACAGCTACAGTGGTCCCACTCCACAAAGGTGGTGCCACAACGGACCCCGGAAACTATCGCCCCATAAGCCTGACTAGTCTGGTCTGTAAAGCTATGGAGCGTATTATCATGGAACTCATAAACAAAGACATTGGGAGCCTCCAGACACTGGACCCTACCCAATTCGGCTTTGTTAAGGGCAGATCTTGCCTCTTAAATCTAGTTGATTTCTTTGAAACAGTTACCAAAGCCATAGATGAGGGCAACGTAGTCCACACAGCGTACCTGGACCTTGCAAAAGCCTTCGACACAATACCCCACTTGGGCATCATAAATAAGCTTACCAGCTTAAATATCAACCCCTATATCACAAGATGGGTTGCAAACTGGCTCAGAGATAGAACCCACATGGTCAGAATTGCAGGTGCCATGTCCAAATCCAAACCAGTTACAAGTGGCGTCCCACAGGGCTCAGTTCTGGGACCTCTCTTGCTCGGTATATACTTCTCTGAGGTTCAGGCTAACACAGGGGGATTATGGCTGACAAAGTTCGCAGATGACTGCAAACTGGGGGCCATAATCGAATCTCCAGCTGACACAAGCATCCTCCAAAAGGGTCTCACAGAGACGGATGCTTGGTGCCAGAGCCACAGCCTCAAGCTAAATGCTAAAAAGTGCATAGTCATCCCCTTTGGAAAAAACAAGGTGCCCACAAATTACCACATAGGTGGTAATCCATTAAGTATGGAAGAAGTAATTAGAGATTTGGGGACCAATGTAGATAGTAATCTCTCCTTTGATAATCACGTTGCCAAAGTGGTTAGAAAGACCTTCTATATAGCCCACCTTATCACAAAAGGGTTCGCATCTAGATCAAGAGAGGTCAATGTGCCCCTCTACTCGTTACTCATCAGGCCCATAACTGAATACAATGCCCCTTTTGGGATGTACCTTACCCGACACCTGCAGCAACTGGAGAGACCCCAAAAGTACCTCACCAAGAGGATCATGGGCTACAAACAGATGTCCTATGCAGCTCAACTAAAGAAACTCCAGCTCTACTCAGTTGCTTACCGCCTACTCAGAGGCGATCTATGCCTGACATTCAAAGCCATGTCAAACCCAGAATTAATGGACATGCTCCACCTCAAAAAATCCAAGTCCCTTAGAGCTACACACTCCAGGGACCTAAACCTCAGCACAAAAATAAATAGGACATGCTGGAGGGACAGATTAATTTCCCAGAGGCTCCCCTCACTCTGGAATAGAATCCCAATTCATGTTAGACATAGCCCCTCGCTGACCCTCTTCAAGCGAAATTTGGACGCGTGGATGGGAAATCGCAAATTCACCCCTGGGATCTCTCCTGTGTCCCTGCTAGACAGAGGCACAGTAAACTAATCTTAAAAGGGTACCTTCTGTGACCTACTTTACAGAGGCACAGTAGGCTAATTTAATAGGGAGGCAGAAGCCAAATACACTCTGGCTAGGCTTATAAATGCCCTAGGGCAGATAGCCTAGTATCTAACTATGAACCAATCAAGTTAGTTATTCAAATTAAGATGCAACCCCTGTACCATTTAACAGTTAAGTTTGCCTTAATAGATTCTTGCTCACTATTCCCATATATACAACCATCCTTAACTCCAATCAAAATGAAATTGGTAATTAAACAAGTCAGGCACATGCAACACCACCAAACAATCACTAAAGTGTACTTTTAGCTAGTTATTCAAACACATTTTTAACAGAACAAATAATGCTGTTAGCATGTTCTTGAAAAAAAAAATAAAGGGAAGGCAATCTCTCTGGGCAAAAGCACTTTTCAGGAATTGCAGATTTTATAATTTCTGTTCTGATTTCAGAATTTATACAAATAAAGCTATTACATGGAATTAACAAAACATGCCATCGAATCTTAATGGATAAGACTACAAAAATAGCCATTGAGTAATGTGACAAGTTATACGAAAAAAACGGACTTCCAGGAAGAAAAAAAAATGTTATGTTTTAACTTCACAGTACCATAAAAAGGATATGAGAAACAGAAAATTAACCCAGGATTGTTCCCTGTACTACTTATCAACAGAGGCAGCTCCTAAATTGCTTTATGCCATGCATGGGTTCCCTAAAATTATCCACGGTATGACTCCAGTTACTCTCATTAAGGGTAATACATAGTTATTGACCATGGGATGGGTAAAGGCCAATCTGTAAACAAATTGGATAGGCTAATTTGGGCACAAAAAGGGAAGCTGGCTAAGTTTGAAATGGCCCACAAATGCAGTTAGCCTAGTACTTACCTATGAACCTATCAGACCACTGCACACATAAATCCAGTTAAAGACTAAATGCACCATGAAGATAGAAGGGGATGTGAGGGTGCTAACTCTTCAGCACATATGCAAATATTTCTTTATCCTTACTCCTGCAAAGTGATAAACAACTAAATACATAAGATGCTGCACTTAAGCAAATGGGAATTCATGTCTATGTTCTTCCACTCATCTGCCAAACAGGAATCCCACAATGGACTGAATGTGCTAATTTAATTGGAAGCCTGTGTGTCTACGTGTGTGTGTGTGCGTGTCTACGTGTGTGTGTGTGTGTCTACGTGTGTGTGTGTGTGTCTACGTGTGCGTGTGTGTGTCTACGTGTGCGTGTGTGTGTGTCTACGTGTGCGTGTGTGTGTGTGTGTGTGCGTGTCTACGTCTGTGTGTGTGCGCGAGCGAGCATGCAAAACATGGACAGAATGCACTGATCCATTTACTGGGTAATAAGACAATTAATTAACAACTCCCTTCACATAAAAGGTATCCAGGAATGTGGGCTCAACAAACTTGTGCGCTAACCTTGAACACACTCATCAATGGGACTAAACCAAATTTAGGTTAGCCTGAAGGTGTACCTCCTGCTAGCATTATATATTCAAATCCGACCAACTTCAATCCTGCAAAGGGAAGTATACTGTTAGTTGCTTGGGGAACATCCCCACACAGCCACAATCCAAAGATGAGCACTACAATCACCCAAACAGATATACTTAGGACCTTAGGTACAGATTTTGAATTTGAGAAGCTTCAGGCTCTCTCCTACATTTACACATCAAATTCTTCACTTTCCAATATGGCAGGAGTCTTGAAGACCTTGGCTGTAAAAACTGAAGGCTCTGCTGAAGGTTTCTGCACTTTTCAACACAAAGCTCTTGCTGGTAAGACAGAGTAAATCAAAGCAGATGCACTTAAACCTAGACTGATAGAATGGAAATATTAGGGACCTGATGAATGTGTAATCACAGCTCATCTTGCAGCAGAGACATGCAAACTATAGTAATGTTTACGCAAAATCTCCACCAATTTAATGCATGCACTCTAGACAGGCTCTGCCCCCTCCCTCTTTGCAATCCTATAAAAAACTGAGAGCTACCAAGCTTCAAAAAAAGGCTGCAACAGGAAAATGTACTCATGATCATAACTCAATCATGTGGCTCAGGAAGAAAGCCTTGTAAAGTGACTTACTCAATGAATTTCCAATACATATGCGTGAGTGAGAGGGAGGGGGGGGGGGCAATAGGCAGAAAATCACTTAAAAAAATCTCACCCTGTCTGATTGATTTCCTGATCCTTCTTGATCATCGTCATCTTCCTCTTCATAATCTTCATCTTCCTCTCCATCACTTGGCTGATCTTCCACACCATCTCCACCAGACTGCAAAAACACAAACAAAATGCTTTATAGGTTTCACTCTGATACAGTTTTAATGGACTGTTAAACACTAAGTGAAAACATAAAAACCATTGTGGCATAATAGCTACAGTTTAATGCTAATGGAAAACAGAACATCTGCTCAAACTGATGAAGTGAAAACTACTCTCAACTCTAGTAATACTGACAAATTATTCAGATAATTATCCTTCATACATAACCAAAAACTGAGAAAAATGGCAATGTGCTAGGAACAATGCTAACAAGAGTAACCTGCAACTTCAAGTATGCAAAAAAGTACAGTTGTTTAAAAATTTACCATAATAATAGATGTTTGAATGATCACAGGGTGTAGATTTAGTTATATGGGTTGTATCCTGCCAAGGATAAAACAGCCAGCAGCTTCCAAAGCTTCACAGCACCTCCCACACATGCAAACTATCACTCAGCTTGAGATGAAATGACCAAGACAAACTTGGGTGTCAAGCCCTTCACAGCTTTCACACAAACAATGAAAGGGAGCCTGAGCTCTGCAAAGACAATGCTAAGGAAAAAAATATATATTACACCCTGGCATAAACATACCGAAAAAGGGGGAATGGAGGGAGGGAACGTCTACTGCAGCAGTGATCATTCAAACATCTACTGTTACAAGTTTACTTACACAACTGTACGATGTTCACCCTGTTGATCACTGCTGCAGCAGCCTTAGATATATGTGTAAACTATCCTAGCTTACTACATTTGGGAGGTGGGGGGAGAAAAGTGCAGAAGCCCTGGAGAATGGTCCTTGCAAAGCCTCACCTAGACCTAGAGAAGGAATCAAGCTTACAGTGCTTTATAAAAGTATCCAAAGAGGACTAAGTTGTACCTTCCAGAATACTTCTAGAATCCAACCATTTCCAAACAGCCAAAGATGACACCAAAGCCCTAGTAGAGTGGGGCTTGACCCTGACTGGAATATATTTGTTGTGGTGAATACAACAAAAGTTAACAGCTTTAGACAACCATTTGGAAAAAGGCTGTATTATCACAGATTCTCTCCACCTTCACAAGTAATGAACAACTGATCTGAAAGGTTTAATTTTTTCAAGATTGTACTCAAGTTGTCTGTGGACATCCCAGGTATGAAGTACTCTTTTTCTCCCTCATTTTTGGTTCAGGATAGAAAATGGGGAGATGGATAGTTTTGGCTTAAGACAAACGTGGACACCACTTTAGGCACAAAAGAATTACTTCTCAGAGAAAGCATACCATGTGGAAAATGAAATTGGGTTGACTCATAAGAGCCTGCAACTCAGATACTCTCCTTGTAAAGATCAGAGCAATAAGTAAAACAGTTTCATGTTAAGAAAGTACAGTTTTGTACCTACCATAAATGTAGATGTTCGAGTGCTAATACAGCTGCAGTCATAACAGATGGGTTATCCTGCCGTCAGGCAGGTCCTCGGTCGGCCAAAATCCAAAGTCTAGGTCCGGCGTCTGATGTCGTCACTTCTTCCCTGACGTCAGTGTGGCAGGGGTATAAAAGAACCAGCCAATGCCATTTTCTTCAGTTTTTCTTGCCCCAGATGTCAGGTGCCCCCAAGAAGGAAGGCAAAACATAAACTTATGTAATAATGCAATGTAATATAATCAAAAAACAGTAGTTGCAAGCAAATACACCATAAAAGAATGCCCCAATCAGGTTGTATGAAGAGGTGTTTGTCATTAGGCCTGTCCCAAGAGGGGAAGGAGGGAGGGAAACCTGGACTGCAGCTGTATTAGCACTCGAACATCTACATTTATGGTAGGTACAAAACTGTACTATGTTCATCGTGCATACAGCTGCAGTCATAACAGATGGGTAGAATCCCAAAGCTAAAAAGGGGTGGCAGGCACTAAGTGGAACTAGGAGGAGCAAGGATGCCCTACAAGACTGCTATGGCAAAGCCTGCTCTAGATTTAGAGTATAGTGGTAGGTGATAGTGCTTGGAGAAAGTGTGCACAGAACTCCAAGTGGCTGCTTCCAAACTATCCTTGGTAGGAACCCCCCCCTGAGGAAAGCTGCAGAGGTAGCTGTGGCCCTTGTGGAGTGAGATCTGATGCTTGTAGGTACAGTTTTACCATGAAATGAGTAACAAAAGCGTATGCAGTGGGCTATCCATTTTGAGATTGCCTGTTTGGAAATAGCCTTTCCTTGAGCACCTGTAGCATAGGACACAAAGAGTTGCTCAGATTTCCTGAATGGCTTTGTTCTGTCCAAATAATAACGAAGCTGTCTGTGAATGTCCAAGGAATGTAGTAGTCTTTCCCCTTTGTTTTGTGGGTTAGGATAAAAAGTAGGTAAGTGGATAGTCTGATTCAAGGCTACACTGGATACTACCTTTGGCATAAAGGAAGGATTGGTTCGTAAGGAAACTCTGTCCTGATGGAAAATGATGAAAGGTTGCACAGCCATGAGGGCCTGTAGTTCCGAAACCCTGCATGCTGAGGTGATAGCCAGAAGGAAGGCGGTTTTCCATGACAAATATTGCAGTTCTGTTGAAGCACCTGGCTCAAATGGAGGCAGGGTCAGTTTTTCTAAAATGAAATTGAGGTCCCAAGCAGATACTGGTGGCTTCCTTGGGGGTTTTATATTCTTAGCCCCTCTGAGGAACTGTCTTAAGAGAGGATGAGAGAATAAAGGAGGATCAGTGTTGTATTGTGCAGAAATGGCTGAAGCATGGATCTTGACGGAGGAGAATGAAAGTCCACTGTTTAGCATCTCAGCTAGGTACTGTAATATTTGAGGTAAATTCAGTATCCCAGGATTCTGTCCCTTTTTCTGATTCCAGGCACAAAACCGTTTCCATTTGGCGGAGTAGGCTTTTCTAGTAGAAGGCCTTCTGGCCTCCAAGATGACATCCTGCACCTCCTTGGAGAGGAGGGTCTGTTGGGAAATGAAGGAATCCTCCATGCGGCTAGACTGAGGGTTTTCAGCTGACTGTGAAGAGTTTTGAAGTTGTGCTGGGTCAACAGAAGAGGCACTAGAGGCAGGATCCTTGGTGGAGAATGCGTCAGGCTCCTCAGGAGTGGATACCAGTGTTGTCTTGGCCAGTCTGGAGCAATGAGAATCATCTTTGGCCTGTCTGCTCTGGCTTTTAATAGAACTTTGGGCAGCAGAGGAAGAGGTGGAAAGGCATAAACTGTCAATGTTGTCCAACTGAAAGAAAATGCGTCCACTTTCCAGGCCTGTGGATGATAGGTCCTTGAGCAGAATTTTTTCAAATGGTAATTTCTGTGGGTAGCAAAGAGATCTATGTCTGGCCTTCCCCATGCCTGAAATATCTTTGCGAAAACTTGAGGATGCAACTTCCATTCGTGTGGATCTGTCATATTTCTGCTTAGGTTGTCTGCCAGCGTGTTTTCCTTCCCTGGCAGGAATTGTGCTTGAAGTTGGATTTGCAATTCCAGAGCCGTGTTCCAAAGAGACATGGCTAGTCTGCACAGGGGGTATGAATGAGTTCCTCCCTGTTTGTTTATGTACCACATCACTGTGGTGTTGTCTGTCCTTATCAATAGCTGGCCTGGATGCAGTAGGTCTTTGAAGGCCATAATAGCATTTTTCACTGCTAGCATTTCCTTTTGATTGATGTGTAGGTGCTTTTCTTTTTGGGACCATTTGCCCTGAATGCACTGATCTGTCATGTGCACCCCCCAGGCATAGTCCGAAGCATCTGTTGTGATGATTTGATTTGCTTGAGGCATGCAGTAGGGGAGACCTATGTTTCTTTGGCATGCTTGAGCCCACCACAGAAATTCCTTTTGGAGACATGGAATGAGTGGTATAATTGTTTCCAAACTGTGGCTGTGTTGAGACCATAAGTTTTTTAGGTACCATTGAAGTTTCCTCATATGCAGCTTTGCACATGGGATTAGCAGGATGCAAGATGCCATGAATCCCAGAGCCTGCAGGACTTTCCTTGCAGTCAGCCTGGTGAAGGTTGCCATTTTTCTGAAGTATTGAGATAGTTGCCCTTGCTTCTCTGGCGTGAGGTAGGCCATCTGGGTGGTTGTATTCAAGCTGGCACCCAGGAAAATTATTGCTTGAGAGGGTATTAGTTTTGATTTCTTTTTGTTGACTGTGTATCCCAGAAAGTTCAACAACTTTATTACAAACGCCAGGTGTTTCAGAAGTATGTGCTTGCTGTCCGCTTGGATCAGGCAGTCGTCCAGATATGGGTAGATTTGTATCCCTTGAAGTCTGCAGAAGGCAATTACTGATGCCAGGCATTTCGTGAACACTCTGGGCGCAGTAGATAAGCCAAAGGGCAATGCAGAGAATTGATAATGGGTTGAACCTGCAAGAAATCTGAGGTATCTTCTGCAATCTTGTCTGATAGGGACATGCAGATATGCCTCCTTGAGGTCCAATGTTACCAGCCAAGACTCCTTGCCCAGCATGGGAAGAAGCTGCTGTAATGTGAGCATCTTGGATTTTGGTACGAGTAAATATGTGTTTAGGATGGATAGGTCCAAAATAGGTCTCCAATCTTTGTCCTTCCTTGGTACCAGGAATAGTCTGGAATAAAAACCTTGACCCTGTTCTTGTGCAGGTACCTCTTGAATAGCTTTCATGTCCATGAGAGCTGAAATTTGTTTTTGTGCCTCTGCCCTTTGATTTTGTGGCAGGTTTGGCATGCCTCTCATTTTTGGAAGGGTGTGAAAGTGGAATCTGTAGCCTCTGTCTATAATGTCCAGGATCCATTTGTCTTTTGTGACAATATGCTAATTTTTCGAAAATAATGCCAGTTTTCCACCTATAGGTGCTGCCATTAAAGCTTTGCTTGGCATGCAAAGGGGAAAGTCATTGTGTCTGCTTTCTGAATGGCTGTGATCTATCCTCTCCACCTCTTGGTGTAGGTGCTTGCCATTGTCTGGCTCTAAATGATCCTTGAGATTGCCCTCTACCCCTCGGGCACCTGTATCTACCTCTTTGAGGTCTGTCCGTGGCTGGAAAGGACCAATTTTTTGAAGGCCAGTTTCCGCTGAAACGTGGAGGTTGTACCTGTAGGAAATCTTTCACTGTTTGCATTGATCTTGCCTTTTCCTCCATTTTCTTTAATACCTCCTCAGCTTTAACACCAAACAATACATCTATTTGAAGAGGTGCATCTAGTAATTTAGCTTTGACATGATCTGGTAAGGTTTGCTCTTTGAGCCAAGCATGTCTACGTATGACAGACCCTGTAACAGCAGCTCTACATGAGGCCTCTAAAGCATCAAAATCACATTGCAAGGTATGTTTACCCACTTGCTCTGCACGATGCAACAAATCCTGCAACTCCTTCAAGTCTGGTTGTTCAGGTTGTGTCATTTTGCTTTTCAACTGAGATAACAAAAACTGTTGATACTTTAACATATGGAACTGACAGTTTAATGCCCTCATGGTTAAAGTGGCCGAGGTGTATACCTTTTTCCCCCACCTTTTTAAAGCTCTGGAATCTCTCTCTGAAGGTAATGGATTTTTGGCAGTAGAGGCCTTAATTCCCTTGGGACCCTGTGAAATAGTTTCTGGGTCAGCAGCATGACTTTTGTATAGGAATTGGTGTGAATCAGGAACCCGGTAATACCTGTCAGGTTTAACAGGAGCTGGAGGTAAAGAATCTGGGTTAAGGCTGGCCTCTGAGTACACATCATCTAGTATGTCCAAGACAGGAGGGATAGTCAGAGGCCTGTGCTGAGGAAGCAAGAGAAAATCCCTGAGCCTTTTCTTGGAATATGAGCAATCTTGGCCTTCCCAGTGGAAGTGTTCCCTCAAGGTATGCAAGGTTTCCCCAAAAGAATAGTCCTCAGGGGGGGAGACAGAGGGAATGGACTCCTCCGCATCAGAATCTTCAAAAGGGGAGTATGAATATTCCTGGTCCTCAGAATGTTCTGAGGTAATAGAGGCCTGGTCCGAGGAAGGGTAGTCTTCCTCCAATCTGGGCCTTTTGTCCGAGGGGGGTTGAGAAAGCCTGATAAGAGTAATCAAATCCTCAGCCATTTTGAGCATCTGTTTTTTAGGCATGGGGCCTTGAGAGGGGCTCTGTGGAGCTTGTCTTTTAGTTTTCATGGCTGCTTTAGATTTTGTGAAAGCCTTAATGGAAAAAGAAGAAGGCCTGAACACACCTTGAGAGGTGGCAGGCCTGTCTAAATTCTGAGTTTCCCCGCCAAGAGTGGCGTCGGTATCTGTAGTCGGGGTGGGGGCCGAGGAGCCTGCGACCTCGGGCACAGAAGACACCGCTAAAGAAGCGTCATTGGTACTCAGGGGCTGCGTAGGCGCCTCGCTGAGAACCGGAGCACCTGTAGCCGGCTTTAGTGTGGTGTCGGTAGAAGTCGCGGACCTCGTATGTCGGTCCTTATCTTTGTGTCTTTTACTCAAAACTGGAGTCGGAGTATCCAACGACATAATGTAATTAAATTTTTTACCAAAATAGTGTTGGGCGAACTCCGCCCGACGCTTAATAGTGCATTTGTTGAATCTAGCACAAAAACGACAGGCCGACACGTCGTGGTCTGGGCCTAAGCAAGGAATGGAAATCCTTATGCGGTATTTGCTTCCCACATGAAATGCAATTATTAACTTTGTCCGACATCGGTCTGAGACAAGAAAAGTTTCCCCAACAGGGTACTTAGCTTTCAAGAAGACTTCGGCTGAAAAATATTCGTAATCTCAGGAGCTGGCCGACCGGCACTTGCGAACTGCTTCTGCTTCGGGCACCGCGCGGCAAGAAAGACTGAAGAAAATGGCGTCGGCTGATTCTTTTATACCCCTGCCGCACTGACATCAGGGAAGAAGCGACGACATCCGACGCCGGACCTAGACTTTGGAATTCGGCTGACCGAGGAACCGCCTGACGGCAGGATAACCCATCTGTTATGACTGCAGCTGTATGCACGATGAACATCTTCAAATTAGCAGGTTAGTAGGTTCCAATGGAGCAATGTTAGCTTCCCTAACACAAAATTAAGATCCTGGGGAGGGGCCACTGGCCTTCTTGGAGGCCTCATATGCACAACCCCTTTCAGAAACATTTTGACGAGACAGCACTGCAAGAGGAGGATCAATAGGCAAACCTGCTGAAATGGCTGATGAATGAACCTGGACAGAGGAGTAGCAAAAGCCATAGGATAACAACTCTCACAAATATTGCAAAACAAGAGAACTAGCCTTAAATAGCTGTTGGTTTCGTTCTTAACACCAGCTAAAAAAGCATTTCCATTTGCTAATACAGGATTTTTTAGTACCAGGCTTTCTTGCCTAAATTAGTACCTGCTGCATGTCCTGAGTAAATAGATGCCTAAAGTGAATTAAAACCCTATCGAAGACATCTGAAGTTGACTGGTACCAGGGTGCACCATACACCCCTGTCAGTGTGCAAGTAGACCCAGTCTGTGAGGAAGCTTGAGGAAACGGTCCTTGGCAATTTCCAAAAGGAAGAACAATGGATGCTTGGGCCAGAAGGGAGTCACCCCAATGATCTTGGGGAATTCATTATGAATCTTCAGAAGTACCCTAGATATTAATGGAAATGAATAAAGGAGCAATCCAGTCCAAGGAAAAGGAAATGCATGCTCTTCTAGGCCTTCTTTCATGCAGTCCTGGAGCAGATGCATGCCAGTTGACTGTTCCAAGAAGAAGCAAAGAGGTCTACTTGAGGAACTCCTAACAGGTAGCTCAAATTTTGGAAATCACCCTGAATCTAGTATCCATTCATGAGGGTCTGCGCTTGTCCTGCTCAGCTCGTCTGCCACACAATTTTGCTCTAAAGGAATATAGGAAAGAGAGCATTGTGACAGTATATCACAAGCTAACATGGCTAGTCTGCAAAAGTATTAGCTGGTTCCCTTTGCTTGGTGATGTATCTTATGACCAACAACTTGAATAAGTCCCTGGGACCAAAGACGGTTCAGACAGCTGAGTGCCTTGACAAGGGCAAGTTTCTTTTTTGTATTTATATTCTTGCATGTCTCCTTGTTGTCCCAAGCACCTTGCACTTTTATCCCTCCAGTAACTACTCTACAAGCAAAGTCAGAGGAGTCTGCAGTGGCAGACTGATTTGGAACAGAGTGGTGCAAGGGAAGACCTGGACCTGAGGATATTTTGTTGTCTCCACCAAGTGATTTCCCTTCTGACAAACCCAAGCACTGGCATCTGAAAAGACATGGGCTGTTGGTGCTAGGACCAAAGAGACTTCAGATACCAATGATTCTTTCACACATGGACTTTTGCTAGAGGTATCATGAGAATCACAGAAGCCATGAGAACCAAGTTCCTGAGGTATTCTCTCACAATGACCGAACTCTGAGTGGAAAACACTAGAAAAATAGATGGAGAACTATGTTTTCCAGTAGAAGAAAAACTCTAAACTGTAGTATCTAGTTGACATTTCAGAAACACAACACTGTGAGAAACTGTCAACACTTTTGAATGTTCTCTTGGAATCCCAGCTTCTGTAAGAAATCTCTCACCCAAGAGAGAGAAGTTTCCGACACTTTTAGACTCTGAAAAGATAAGCAGGTCTTATAAATACAGAAAAATGTGGATACCTTATAACCTGCAATGAGCTATAACTGAAGCTAAACACACTTAGAAGACTCATAACTTGACTCCCCAGCATTTACTTTCTTTGACACTAAAAATATCACTGAATAAAACCACTTTCCCACCTGGGAAAGGGGAACTGTTTTTATCACTCTGTGGAACAGTATATGATGGATAGGTGGAAACAAGAAAGTCTGGTCTGGAGGATGAGGAATTACCACTGGAAAGGAAGAATTTCCTCCCACTGCCATCTATAACCTGGACGAATGATTTTCAGAACCCACTTATCTAAAACTATCTGCTGTAAAAGAGAAAAGCGGAGATTCAGACTTTCTGGAACAAAAAAGGGGGGTGCCAGGGAGGTCTTAGGGGAAAAATGTCCATATCATTCTGACTTTTGATGGAATGTTTAAAAAAAAAAGCTTCCAGAATTCTTCCTGGAAGCCTCCTTGCCATTTCTTCTTAAACGTCTGTTTACTTGAATTTTTTGAAGACTATTTCGTTTCTTACCAAAAGTGGATGAGTAAGAGAATCCCTTGGGGAAAAAAAAAAATCAGCTTACCCTTTTTAAACTTTTTTTTGTTAACAGCTTTACTGAGCTGTCACTTAAGACATAGGCAAACATTTAACTATATAAAAAAACAAACTGGATTCACATGTTCCTAGTTACAAACATTATACTGCATCTATCAATCAAACATTGCACACATTTCTCAATTTCTGCCTTCTCTTAAATCTCACTCCTCCTCTAAAACATTATTCCACATGATATTGATCCCACAATTTCCATTACTTCTTTGTAATTTGGTTCTACCTTTTTCTAAATATCGCACTTCTTTCATCTCTGTTACAATATTCAACAATTAAAATACAGCTGGTTTAGATTTGGACTTCAATTTTCTAGTAATTGTTTTTCAGCAGCCACCAGAATTAAACTTAGCTAGCTAGGCCTTATGTGTATGCAATTTAGATCTTGTATCCCAGTTCAGAAAATTATTTCTTTAGTTACATCCATTTACTCACCTAATATTTCTGACAGAGCACTCTGTAGGGAACTTTTCAAGTCTGACAACTCATTACACTCTCAAAACATATGTCCCAAATTACCACTTTCTTCCCCATCACACCTCCAACATTTGCCATCTACCAGAGGAAAAATTCTTTGGAGTCTGCTTTGGGTATAAAAATACTCATGCACACATTCAAGCAAAAATCCTATATCTTTTGGACTTTGTTGCATACTTGGGAGCCATACATATGTCTTCCCATTCATTCTTCCTGAACTGCCTATCCAAACTCTTCCCAATCTTTTCTAACCTCCTCTGACTTGATTCCTATAGTTAGCATGCAATATTTTATAAGTCCCACCAGTTATCCCTTTTGTAACAGTAGTTTCTGTTCTAGACTCAATTAAAAACTCTACTAGAGCATGTCTTTCATTTAGGATTCTCCTAGCCCTTTTCTCTTTGCCTATACTCCAAAATCAATTTCTGATAGGGAAGGCAGTCCCTAGCTTGCAGTCCAAATGCGTTCTTGGCATCTTCCCATTATATTACCATTCCCCTCTAGTTACTTGGTCCTGATACCTTGGTTTCTTTGCTAGTCTTCTCCAATAAATTCCAGCCCACTCTTGGCTACTCCCTGTAAACCTAAATGCAGTCTTCCTGAACATTAAAATCGCCTTTCTCCATTCCTATGTTGACTTGGTCATTAGAATAATTTCTGCTACTTTATGAATGTTAAAATCTGTATGGCTGTTGTTCTCCTTAAGGATCTCCAACCAAAATCTCACCCTCTCCTTATTTTTTTAATTTTTCATTTCTTTATCATCTTCCCTTTCCACTTTGAATTATATCTTTCTGCTTGTGTTAAGTACATGCGCTTTAGCTATGAAGCTCTAACATATCCCTTCACAGGGTAATTATAAATCACCTTGTTCAGATGGAATGATAAACTTATCCCACTTGATGCCTGCCCTCTTCCCATCTCAAATTCCATCAACGTTGCCCACAACTTCTCCACCGGTTGATAAAAATATGCCTGACCTACATATAAAAAGTACAGCTGTGTACACTTACCATAAATGTAAATGTTCGAGTGTATTCACTGTTGCAGTCATCACATTTGGGGTTATCTGCTTGCAGCAGCCCTCAGTTGGCCTGATTATCAAAGTCTTGGGTCCTGCATCGGTTGCGGTCTCACCTTCCATGATGTCAGGTAGTCAGGGGTATAAAGCATGCAGCCAACGCTATTACATCAGTTTTTCTTGCCCCAGATGTCAGGTGCCCCCCTATTGGTGGGCAATTAAATATATGTACAAGGTTATATCTCCAACAAAAAAAACAAACAAACAAAAAAAAAAAACAAATACACCAATAAGCTTTTAAGCATACAAAAAGGAATAGAGGTATAGCCAAAAGAAGTCAGGGGGCTGGAGGGACGGTAACCAGCACCGCAGTAGTGAATACATTCGAACATCAACATTTATAGTAAGTGGCCACAACTGTACTATGTTCTTCATGTTTCACTGTTGCAGTCATCACATTTGGGAAGATTCCCAAAGCTAAAGATGGGAGGAGGAATTTAGATAGCATTAGGACCAGCTATAAAGCCCTGCATGACTGCAGTGGCAAAACCAGCTTTGGATTTAGAGAAAATTGGTGAAAGTATGTACAGAACTCCAGGTAGCAGCTTCTAGGATGTTCCTGGTAGGGACACCTCTGAGAAAGGCTGTGGAGGTAGATGCAGTCCTGGTTGAATGTGGTCTTATCCCCTGTGAAATAGGTTTTCCATGGTGCTTATAGCAGAAATGAAATGAATGCAATGGCCTATCCATTTAGAAATGGTTTGCTTTGAAATGGCCTTCCCCTCTGCCCCTGCAGAAAATGCCACCAGCAGCTGTTCAGATTTCCTGAGAGGTTTAACCCTGTCCAAGTAAAATCGAAGTTGTCTGTGCACATCTAAGGAGCGCAGTATCCATCCACCCTTTGTTCTGTGGATTAGAAAAAAAGGTTGGCAAATGAATGGACTAATTAAGAGCCACACTGGATACTACCTTGGGCACGAAGGAGGGATTGGTCCTGAGGGACACCCTGTCCGCATGAAAGATGATAAAAGGCTCCACTGCTATAAGGGCCTGCAATTCAGACACCCTTCTTGCTGAAGTGATGGCTAAAAGGAAGGCCGTTTTCCAAGAAAGGAATTTCAACTCTGCATTTGCAGCTGGCTCAAAAGGAGGTAGAGTAAGTTTTTCCAATACAATGTTAAGGTTCCAGGCTGGAGTAGGGGCGCTCCTGGGGGGACTTAAGTTTTTGGCCCCTCTGAGGAACTGCTTGAGCAGTGGATGAGAGAAGAGGAGTGGTTCTATGTTGTAATTAGCTGAAATGGTTGAGGCATGAATTTTGATGGAGGAAAAAGAAAGGCCCTTGTGAAGCATCTGAGTTAGGTATTGAAGAATCTGAGGTAAATTGGGCGCTGCTGTGCTCATCCCCTGAGTTTGGTTCCAGGAACAGAATGTTTTCCATTTTTCAGCATAAGATTTTCTAGTACTAGGCCTCCTTGACTCCAGAATGACATCCAACACTTGTTTACTGAGGGATGGTAATGGAGAGATCAGGTAATTAGCCAGGCTGCCAGGCTCAAGGTTTGAATCTTAGGGTGCAGAATCTGGCCCTTCTGCTGGGACAGCAGGTTAGAGGTCTGAGGCAGGTGCCATGGTGCCAGCAGTGACACACTGCGCAAGAGGGGGTACCAGTGTTGGGATGGCCAGTCTGGTGCAATCAGTATTGTCCTTTGTTTGCCCTGTTTGATCTTTAGTAGTACCGTGTTGAGGAGATGCAGAGGAGGAAAGGCATAAACTGACAGACTTTTCCAGGTGAAGGACAGGGAATCCACTTTCCAAGCTTGTTTGCGGGGAGACCTTGTGCAGAATTTATCCAATTGGTAGTTCTGGGGAGAGGCAAACAGGTCTATCTCTGGGCTTCCCCATTTGTTTATCAACGTGTTGAACGTCTTTGGATCCAGTTTCCACTCATGTGGGTCCATGAGATTTCTGCTTAGATCGTCTGCCAGTGCTTTCCTGGCAGGAATTGAGCCTGTAGGTGCACTTGGTAGTTCAAGGCTGTGTGCAGCAGAGCCATGGCTAGTCTGCAGAGAGGGTATGAGTGGGTTCCCCCCTGCTTGGTTATGTACCACATAACAGTGGTGTTGTCCGTCTTTACCATTAACTGTCCTGGAAGAATGTGGTCCTTGAAGGCTGTCAGAGCATTCTGTACAGATAACATTTCTTTTTGATTGATATGCATGTGCATCTGACTTAGGTTCCATTTGCCCTGAACGCACCTCCCTGCCAAGTGAGGCCCCCCATGCATACTCTGATGCGTCTGTTGTTAGGGTTTGGGTGGCAGGGGGTAGAGTGAATGGCAGTCCCTTGTTCTGCTGGCGGGCCTCTGCCTACCAAAGGAACTCTAACTGTAGGCAAGGTAGGATACGAATCATTGCTTCTAGATCCTGAGAATGTTGACACCACAGACGTTTTAGATACCATTGTAGTTTCCTCATATGCAGTCTTGCATTTGGAATTAGGAGAATGCAGGAGGCCATGAACCCCAAGGTTTGCAGTATTTGTCTTGCAGATAGCAGGGTCTTTGTGGCCATTTGTTTGAAGTAAGCTGTCAAATGAACTTGTTTCTCTGGCGTAAGGAAAGCCATCTGGGAAGTCGTGTTCAAGCTTGCTCCCAGGAATACGCCAGATGATTCAATAGTACATCCTGGCTTTCTGCCTGAATTAGACAACTGTCCAGATATGGGTATATCTGAATATTTCTTTGCTTGCAAAATGCAATGACTGGAGCTAGGTACTTTGTGAATACCCTGGGTGCAGTAGATGAGCTAAAGGGCAGTGCAGAGAACTGATAGTGCATGCAGCCTGCTTTGAAGCTTAGGTATCTTCTGCAAGATTCCCTGATTGGGATGTGCAGGTAGGCCTCCTTTAAATCCAGTGTTGCCAACCAGGCATCCTTGCCTAGCACAGGAAGCAACTGGTGAAGAGTTAGCATCTTGAATTTTGGGATCACCAAAAAAGTGTTTTGGATAGAGAGATCCAGGATAGGATGCAATTTGTTGTCTTTTCTGGACACCAGAAAAAGTCTTCAGTAGAAACCTTGTCCCCTTTTCCTCTTCTGGGACAGTATGAATAGCCCTTATACTTAAGAGAAAGTACAGTTGTGTACACTTACATAAATGTAGATGTTAGAGTGTATTCACTGTTGCAGACATTACATTTGGGTAATCTGCTGGCAGGTTGCCCTCAGTCTGCCTGAATAACAAAGTCTTGGGTCCTGCTTCGCTTGCTGTCTCCTCTTTCAATTACATCAGGTCGTCAGGGGTATAAAAAATGCAGCTGACGCCATTTTATTCAGTTTATCTTGCCCCAAAATGTCAGGTGCCCCCCAAATGGGGAGCATATATATATATATATATATATATATATATATATATATATATATATATATATATATATGTATGCACACACACATACATAAATAAATAAAAATATATGTAAATGCACTTTTAGCAACATAAACCTTATCTTCATCTAACAGCAAATACACCACAAAGGCTTTAGTATATAGTGAAGGAAAGAAAAAGTATAGAAAAGGGAGATGGTGGGTAACCCGGACTGCAATAGTGAATACACTCGAACATCTACATTTATGGTAAGTGTACACAACTGTACTATGTTCTTTGTGTTTCTCTGTTGCAGTCATTACATTTGGGTAGAATCCCAAAGCTATGGATGGGAGGATGGAATTAAACAGCATTAGGAGCGGCTATAAGGCCCTACAGAACTGCAGTGGCAAAGCCTGCCCTGGATTTGGAGAAAAGAGGCAAATGATAATGCTTTGTGAAGGTATAAACAGAGCTCCAAGTACCAGCCTCTAGAATGTCTTTGGTTGGAACCCCTCTGAGAAAAGCTGCTGAGGTAGAGGCAGCCCTGGTGGAATTTGACCTGATCCCCTTGGGCACAAGTTTACCATGGTGCAAGTAGCAGAAACGAATGCAGTGGCTTAGCCACTTAGAAATAGTCTGCTTTGATACAGCCTTCCCCTCTGACCCTGCAGCAAATGCTACCAGTAGTTGCTCAGACCTTCTTAGAGATTTGGTTCTGTTTAAGTAGAATCTTAGTTGTCTGTGTACGTCCAATGAATGCAGAATCCGCTCCCCTTGTTCTGCGGATTTGGGTAAAATGTTGGCAGGTGAATTGTCTGGTTAAGAGCCACACTGGATATCACCTTAGGCATAAAAGAAGAATTGGTCCTGAGGGACACCCTGTCCAGGTAAAATGTAATAAAAGGCTCCACAACCATGAGAGCCGGTAGTTCTGAAACCCTTCTTGCTGAAGTGACTGCCAAGAGAAAAGCTGTTTTCCAAGATATAAATTTTATATCCGCAGTAGCTGCTGGTTCAAAACGAGGCAGGGTGAGTTTTTCCAGCACAAAATTGGGGTCCCATGCAGAAGTTGGTGATCTTCTGGGAGGCCTTAATTTTTTGGCCCTCTAAGATACTGTTTTAGCAGAGGATGAGAAAAGAGGGGAGGCTCTGTGTTGTAATGAGCCGAGATGGCAGAGGCATGGATTTTTATTGAAGAAAAAGATAAGCCCTTGTCAAGCATCTCAGTCAAATATTGTAAAATCTGAGGAATATTGGGCTTTGCTGTGTCTGTTCCTTCTGCTTGGTTCCAAGCACAGAATCTCTTCCATTTATCAGTATACAACACCTGAAAAAGATGTTCAGTTCACAAAAAGAAATTATGTCACAGCGTTGCAGAACGTCACAAGAATCGCTTTTCCACACACACAAAGTCTGCTAAAATCCTTGGCAAGGGTTGAACAAACCACTATCTGCAACTGTAATTCACAATAAAAAAATTTTAATGCAAACAATGTTAAGCGCATTCACTCACAAACTGTGAGCTTCTTCAGAACGTTGAAACAGCTGATACAGAATGTTTAAATATTCACTATTGGTGCCTAAAAGCTTATCAGCTTCTTAAAGCTGAAGTACCCTCATAAAAACTTCCTAATAATATTTGTGACTCAAAAGCACATCACTAAAACATTTCCCTTCAATAAATAACAGTACTATAACAATGTACAAAATATAAAAATTATATGCAATAATATATAATACTATCAAAATGAACATATCAAAAAATATATTCAAAAAAATATATCTAAAAATATACTGTCATTACCTTATTTCTAATAGAGGTTTAATAGGTATGTGTTCATTTAAACCAGGTGGCGTCGCTGCATCAGTCAGCAACTGCCACCATACCTCTTTGTAGGCTAATACATTCTTACTACTACCTCCCCTAGGATTTTCCAATACATTCTCCAGGATAGCAAACCTAAAATAGTGTTTGTCCCCTTGAATATCTATGTGTTTAAACAGGGCATTATTTTGATCTTTAGTTCTAATACTATATAAATGAGAATATATTCGCTTTCTAAAATTTCTCTCAGTTTTTCCAATATAGAATGCTGAGCATACCATACACTTAGCTAAATATATGACCGTTTTGGTGTTACAATTGCCATGTTTAAAACATATTTTCGTCCTGTTAATATTATTTAATGTCACTCCTACATCTTCACAAATGGCAAAGCACTGATTACATGCGCCACATTTTGATGTGTGTGTGTCTCTTTCTTTCTTTTTTTACTTCCAGGCCCCTTTCTAGAAGTATTTTCAAATTACTCCCCATCTTATAAACAAATAGTGGTTTGGTACCTAATATATCCAACTTCTCCTGATCTGTCAACATCACATACCAATTTCTACTTAGGATTTCTTTAATTTTATTTGTATGTGGGCCATATTCTAATATACATGCCCTATTGTATGCTTTATTATTTTTTCCATCAGTGGTTATTACGTTGTTTCTTTGTTCACCTGTGTATTTAACTCCTAATAATGGGATATATTTCTTTCCCCATTCACTAGTTGCATATTCCGTAACCACTCTCATCATTCTAATATCGTAACTTCTGTCCTTAAATAAGTAAGAGATGTATCTAACTTCTTCAATCATATCCCCATAATCAGATGTCATCCTCATTGCTCTAATACATTGCCCCTTGGAGATGTTGTACATTAATCTCCTTGGGTGATTACTACTATATTCCACATATGAGTTTGAAAAAGTATTTTTTCCTGTGAATCCTTGACTTAAAGCCTGTCCCATCATTAGTTATATATGTATCTAAGTATGCCACTCCTGTAGCATTACTCTCATAAGTGAACTTCAAAAACTCACTACTTCCATTGATGTATTCCATAAAACTGTTGAAAGAGTCCTGATTACCTTCCCATAAAATATAGATATCATCTAAAAATCGGGAATAGTATTTGATATTACTATAAAATTTGCTCTTAAATACCTTCTGCTCTTCCCAGTCAAGCATGACAAGGTTTGCAAAAATGGGGGTGCAAGCTGCCCCCATGGCAACACCCTTTCTTTATTTGTCTAAAAAGTTCACCCTCATAATATACGTAATTATTGTCCAATACAATGGACATAAGTTCCACAATCAGACACGCTCTGTCCCAATCAAGAGTGCTGTGTTTCCTGATGCTATTGGTGAAGGCCTCAAGTCCTTCATCCCTGGGTATGCATGAAAATAAATCAATCACATCAACAGATGTGAACAAAAGGCCATTATTCCATACATCAACTGGGTAATTCATTAAAAATTCCCAGGAGTCCTTGACCATGTGTGTGATGTTACTATAGATGTGTTTAAGCATAGAATGCATCTCCACCCCTATGGGGAAGGTCTTAAGATTTACTACCTGATATTACTGGTCTAAACGATGGATCAATTGTATCTTTATGCACCTTAGGTATGCCCACAAGGGTTACCAACATAGGATGTTCTACTTCTAGGAATTTATATAAATCCTCCCGATATCCGTCCATCCAATAAAAATTCTTCAATATGTAAATCTATCCTTCTGAAGGTGATGTTAACCTCATTCATAGATACAGTTTCATAATTCCCTGAACCATGGAGGATATCATGCATTTTGATACTATATTCGAGACTATCATAAATCACAATACCTCCACCCTTGTCAGGTTTCATTACCCGTATACTACTGTCTGTTCTAGGCTTATTCAACACATCATCTTCTTCCCATGCAGAAGGTGGTGATCTGGGAGGCCTTAATTTTTTGGCCCTCTAAGATACTGTTTTAGCAGAGGATGAGAAAAGAGGGGAGGCTCTGTGTTGTAATGAGCCGAGATGGCAGAGGCATGGATTATTATTGAAGAAAAAGATAGGCCCTTGTCAAGCATCTCAGTCAAATATTGTAAAATCTGAGGAATATTGGGCTTTGCTGTGTCTGTTCCTTGTGCTTGATTCCAAGCACAGAATCTCTTCCATTTATCAGCATAAGATTTTTTGATACTAGGCCTTCTGGCTTCCAAAATGACATCCATCACAGATTTACTGAGATGTGTTGTTTGAATAATTAAATGATCAGCCATGCTGCAAGGTTCAGAGTTTGGAGTGGATTGTGCAGAATTTTGATTGTTCTGCTGAGAAAGATGAGGTATTTGAGGCAAGTACCAAGGAGGAAGTTGAGACATATTCCTTAGAAGTGGGTACCAGTGCTGCCGAGGCCAATCCGAAGCAACTAGGATCATTTTTGTTTTGTCCTGACTTTTAGTAAGACCTTGGAGAGGAGAGGCAGAAGGGGGAAAGGCATAGACTGATAGGTTTTTCCAGCTGAAGGATAGGGCATCCACTATTTTTGTGATGAGTTCTTGTGCAGAATTTGTCCAACTGGTAATTTTGGGGAGAGGCAAATAGATCTATGTCTGGGCTCCCCCATTTCTGTGTTAACATGCTGAAGATTTGTGGATCCGGTTTCCATTCATGCGGGTCCATAAGATTTCTGCTTAGGTCATCTGCCAGAGTATTTTATTTTCCTGGCAGGAAGTGAGCTTGAAGATGTATTTGGTTAAGTCAAAGCTGTGTTCCACAATGCCATGGCTAGTCTGCAAAGGGGGTAGGAATGTGTAACCCCCTGCTGGTTTATGTACCACATTACCGTGGTGTTGTCTGTCAGTATCAGTATTAGTCCTGGATGAAATAAGTCCTTGAAGGCTGTCAGAGCATTCTGAACAGCTAGCATCTCTTTCTGGTTGATATGCAGATGCATTTGCTTTGGGCTCCATTTGCCCTGAATGCATCTCCCCGCCAGGTGGGCCCCCCAAGCATAGTCTGATGCGTCTGTAGTTAGGGTTTGGGTGGCAGGGGGTAGAGTGAATGATGGTCCCTTGTTTTGGTGACATGTCTCTGCCCACCAAAGAAACTCCTGTTGTAGGCAGGGAATGATAGGAATCATTGTTTCCAGACTGAGACAATGTTGGCTCCATAAACTTTATAGGTACCACTGAAGTTTCCTCATAGGCAGTCTTGCATATGGAATTAGTAGAATGCAGGATGCCATGAACCCCAATGCCTGCAGAATTTGTCTTGCAGATACCTGGGTTTTTGTTGCCATTTCTTTGAAGTATATTGTCAGTTGCCTTTGTTTGTCTGGCGTAAGGTAAGCCATCTGGGCAGTTGTATTTAAGCTTGCACCCAGGAATGTAATTATTTGAGAGTGTACCAGTTGGGATTTCTTTTCGTTTACTGTGTACCCTAGGCATGTTAGAAGCCTTTTTACAAATGCCAGATGTTGAAAAAGTGTGTCCTTGTCCTCTGCTTGAAAGAGACAGTTGTGCAGATAAGGATAAATGTGTATGCTTCTTTGTCTGCAGAATGCAATTACTGGTGCCAGGCACTTTGTAAAGACTCTGGGTGCAGTAGATAAGCCAAAGGGCAGTGCAGAGAATTGGTAATGCAAAAAACCTGCCTTGAAGCGGAGGTATCTACTGCATGATTCCCTTATTGGGATATGCAGGTATGCCTCTAAGTCTAGAGTCACTAACCAAGCGTTCATGCCCAGCCTAGGCAGTAGCTGTTGTAAAGCCAGAATTGTGAAATGTCCAGGAACATGTTCAAAATCGATAAGTCCAGTATTGGATGCCAAGCATTGTCTTTTCTGGGTACCAGGAAAAGTCTTGAATAAAAACCTTGTCCTTTTTCCTTTTCTGGTACAGGTTGAAATAGCCCCCATATATCCATGAGGGACATAACTTCTTTCTGAGCCTCTGCCCACTGATTTTGTGGCAGATCTGGCCATCCGTTTGGAATTGGCAAAGTATGGAAATGAAAACTGTACCCCTGGGATACTATGTTCAATACCCACTAGTCCTGGGCAATTAACTGCCAATTTTGAGCATGAAGTGCTAGTTTTCCCCCCAAGGGGGCTGCCAAAAGATAAGTGCTTGGTGATGGTAGAGGAAAGTCATAGAGACTGCTTACTGTAGGGTTGTGCTTTGTTTCCTCCAGATTTGGTGGTGGAGGCACCCCATTGCTTTGACCTGTAAAAAGCCTGTGATTGGTATCTGGAGAATTTTGAGCGCCTGGATTTGCCTTGACTGGCTCAGTTGGACACAGGAAACGACCAATTTTTAGTAGGCCAGTGCCTACTGAACCTGGGTGGCTGCACTTTCAAGAAATATTTTACAGCTTGCATAGATTTAGCTTTGTCTTCCATTTTCTTTAAAACCTATTCTGCCTTATTACCAGGGTATCATGCTGCAAGGGGGCATCCAACAATTTAGCTTTAACATGATCAGGCAGATTTTGCTCCTTGAGCCAGGCATGCCTTCTCATCACAGATCCAGTAACTGCGGCCCTACAAGAGGCCTCCAAGGAATCTAAACCACATTGCAAAGTATGCTTTCCAAACTGTTCTACTGAATGCAATAATTCCTGTAACTCCTTATTTTCCACACAATCAGAAATCAACATAATTTTCTGTTTCAGTAAGCCCATAACATGCTGTTGATATTTAAGCATATCAAAAGTACAGTTTTGTACCTACCATAAATGTAGATGTTCGAGTGTTCACCCTGCTGCAGTCATCACACTTGGGTTATCCTGTCGTCAGGCGGCCCCGCAGTCGGCCGGAATTCCAAAGTCTTGGTCAGGCGTCGGTTGCTGTCGCCTCTTCCCTGACGTCAGAGCGCCAGGAGTATATAAAATGCAACCGACGCCATTTTCTTCAGTTTTTCTTGCCCCAGATGTCAGGTGCCCCCAAAAAGGTGGTCAGAAATTAGTACCAAATGGAGTAACCACTGCACAAACACAAAATCCCTTCAGCTATAAGCAAATACATCAGTAAGGCATTGAAGAGATTTAGCCAGTAGATCAGAAGGGATGGAGGGGGGGGTAACCTGGACTGCAGCAGGGTGAACACTCGAACATCTACTTTTATGGTAGGTACAAAACTGTACTATGTTCATCGTGTTACCCTGCTGCAGTCATCACACTTGGGTTGAATCCCAAAGCTAAGGTAGGGGGGAGGTATCATAGAGGGTTAGTGGAGGCAATAAGGCCCTGCAGAACTGCAGTGGCGAAGCCCGCCCTGGACTTAGAGTAAAGAGGTAAGTGATGGTGTTTGGTAAAGGTGTGTACCGAACTCCAAGTTGCAGCTTCTAAAATTTCCTTGGTTGGAACCCCCCTGAGAAAGGCTGTAGAGGTAGCTGTTGCCCTGGTAGAGTGGGATCTGATGGTAGCAGGAACTGGTTTCCCATGATGGGTATAGCAGAAACGTATGCAATGACCTATCCATTTAGAAATGGTTTGCTTTGATATAGCCTTCCCTTGGGAAGCTGTAGCATAGGATACAAAGAGCTGGTCAGATTTTCTGAAAGCCTTAGTTTTGTCCAAGTAGTAACGAAGCTGCCTGTGAATGTCCAAGGAATGTAGGAGTCTCTCACCTTTGTTCTGTGGATTGGGGAAGAAGGTGGGTAAGTGGATGGTTTGATTTAAAGCTACACTAGAAACCACCTTAGGCATAAAAGAAGGATTAGTTCGTGGAGAAACTCTGTCTTGATGAAAAATGAGGAAAGGTTCCACTGCCATTAGTGCCTGTAGCTCTGAGACTCTTCTAGCTGAAGTTATTGCTAGGAGCAGGGCAGTCTTCCATGATAGGAACTGAAGATCTGCAGAGAAAGCTGGTTCAAAGGGAGGTAGCGTTAGTTTTTCCAGAACAAAATTGAGGTCCCATTGTTGGTGTAGGAGCTCTCCTGGATGGTCTAATGTTTTTTGCCCCTCTGAGGAACTGCCTGAGAAGAGGATGTGAAAATAAAGGTGGATCGGTGTTGTAGTGAGCTGAAATAGCTGAAGCATGGATTTTAATTGAGGAAAAGGAAAGTCATTTGTGCAACATATCTCAGCTAAATACTGTAGAATGTGAGGCATGTGAGGCTGAGTTGTGTCTTGGCCTTTAGCTTGGTTCCAGGAACAAAACCTTTTCCGTTTGTCCGAATAAGCCTTCCTGGTGCTTGGCTTCCTGGCTCCCAGAATAACATCCAGAACTGCTTGTGAAAGAGGAGCTAGTTGGATGTTTAGTTGATTTGCCATGCAGCCAGATTTAAAGTTTTGAGCTGGCTGTGAAGAATCTGATTGTTTTGTTGTGTGAGCAAATGGGGGATTTGAGGTAATATCCATAGTGGACTGAGGGCCATATTTTTCAATAGCGGATACCAGTGCTGGAATGGCCAGTCTGGGGCTATGAGAATCAGTCGTGGTCTCTCCTTTTTGACTTTCAAAAGAACCTTTGTGAGGAGAGGCAATGGAGGGAAGGCATATACTGTCAGGTTTTTCCAACTGAAAGAGAGAGCGTCCACTTTCCAAGCTTGATGGTGAAATGTCCTTGTACAAAATTTTGTCAGTTGATAGTTTTGAGGACTGGCAAACAGGTCTATGTTTGGAAGGCCCCATTTTTGAGTAATCATTGCAAATATTTGTGGATCTAGTTTTCACTCGTGGGGATCCTTGATGTTTCTGCTGAGGTCGTCTGCCAATGTGTTCTTCTGTCCTGGCAAGAATTGAGCTTGTAACTGGACTTGGTAGGCCAGAGCTGTGTTCCATAAGATCATTGCTTGCCTGCATAGAGGGTAGGAATGTGTACCCCCTTGTTTGTTTATGTACCACATTACTGTGGTGTTGTCCGTCTTTACTGCAAGTTGTCCTGGATGTAATAGATCCTTGAAGGCTGTCAGAGCTTTCTGTACAGCTAGCATCTCTTTTTGATTTATGTGCAGATTTCTTTGATCTGCAGTCCATAGGCCTTGAATGCATTGTCCTGCCATGTGTGCCCCAGGTAATCTGAAGCATCTGTTGTGATAGTTTGCCTGGCTGGGGGCAAGGTGAAAGGCTGACCCTTGTTGAGGTGACATGCCTGTGACCACCATAGAAATTCCTGTTGTAGGCAGGGAATGAGAGATATCATTGTGTCCAAGCTGTGGCTGTGTTCAGACCATGCGCTTTTTAGGTACCACTGTAATTTCCTCATATGCAGCTTTGCAAATGGTATTATTAGTATGCAAGATGCCATGAAGCCCAAAGCCTGCAGAATTTTTCTTGCAGTTAATTGGGTCTTTGTTGCCATTGTCTTGAAATATTGAGTCAGTTGTAGTTGCTTGTCTGGCGTAAAATAAGCCTTCTGGGCCATTGTATTCTAGCTGGCACCCAGGAATGTCATTTTTTGTGAGGGTACTAGTTTTGACTTCTTTTCGTTTACTGTGTACCCCAGGCAGTTTTAGTAGATGCTTTACAAAGGCCAGATGATGTAAGAGAATGTCTTTGCTTTCCGCTTGGATGAGGCAGTCGTCCAGGTATGGATATATTTGCAGTATGCAATTACAGGCATTTTGTGAAAACTCTGGGCGCAGTAGATAAGCCAAAGGGCAGTGCAGAGAATTGGTAATGGGTTGAACCTGCAATGAAATGGAGGTATCTTCTGCAACTTTGTCTGATAGAGACATGCAGGTATGCCTCCTTGAGGTCCAACGTTACTAGCCATGCTTCCTTGCCCAACATGGGAAGTAGCTGCTGTAGAGTTAGCATCTTGAATTTGGGTACTTGTAAGTGTTTAGAATTGAAAGGTCCAGAATTGGTCTCCAGGCATTGTCCTTTCTGGGCACTAGAAAGAGTCTTGAGTAAAATCCTTGGCCTTGCTCTCGAGTAGGTATCAGTTGAATGGCTCTCATGTCCATGAGAGCTGTAATTTGCTTTTGTGCCTCTGCCAATTGATTGTGTGGCAGGTTTGGCATTCCTGTTTTCATTGGCAAGGTGTGAAAGTGGAATCTGTATCCTCGTAAAATTATGTCTAGGACTCATTTGTCCTTTGTGACAATGTGCCAGTTGTCTGCAAAAAGAGCGAGTTTTCCCCCCAAAGGGGCTGCCAAGAGAGTATTGCTTGGCCAGTTGAGTTGCAAGTCACTGAGTTTGCCTACTGTTGGATTGAGACCTGTCTTCTCCTCCCTTTTGTGTTGTAGTGCCCCATTGTCAAGGTTTATACTGGGCTTGTGGTTGTCCTCTGCCCCTTGGGCGTCTGTATTTACCCCTCTGTGGTCTTGTCAGTGGCTGGAAAGGACCAATTTTTTGTTGGCCAGTTTCTGCTGAAGCGAGGGGGTTGTACTTGTAGGAAATCTTTGACTGTCTGCATAGATTTTGCCTTGTCTTCCATTTTCTTTAAAACTTCTTCTGCTTTAACTCCAAAAAGAACATCCTGCTGTAAGGGAGCATCTAGTAGTTTTGCTTTAACATGATCAGGCAGAGTTTTTGTTCCTTTAACCAAGCATGCCTACGTATAACAGACCCAGTGACAGCTGCTCTGCAGGAGGCCTCCAAAGAATCAAACCCACATTGTAAGGTATGTTTGCCCACCTGCTCAGTGGCGTGCAACAGATCCTGTACTTCTTTCAATTCAGATTGTTGAGGGAGAGTGGTTATTCTTTGCTTTAACTGAGAGATTAGAAATTGCTGATACTTAAGCATGTGAAATTGACAATTCAGTGCCCTCATAGCTAGTGTGGCTGAGGTGTAAACCTTTTTCCCCCACCTGTCTAATGCTCTGGAATCCCTCTCAGAAGGTACTGGGTTTTTAGCCATAGAAGCCTTAGCCCCCTTGGGACCCTGGGAGATAGTCTCTGGGTCAGCTGCAGGGCTTTTGTAAAGAAATTTGTGGGAATCAGGCATTCTATAGTATCTGTCAGGCTTAGCCGGAGCAGGAGGTAGAGAGTCAGGGTTGAAACTGGATTCTAAATAGACATCCACAATGTCCAAAACTGGTGGGATGGCAAGTTGTCTGTGTTGGGGGAGTAAAAGAAACTCTCTGAGCCTTTTCTTTGAATCAGAGTAGTCCTGACCTTCCCAGTGAAAATGTTCCCTCATAGTGTGTAAAGTTTCCCCAAAGGAGTAGTCTTCTGGAGGAGAAGCTGAGGGAATAGAGTTCTCAGCATCAGAATCTTCATAAGGAGAGAAGGAGTAGTCTTGGTCCTCAGAGGAGTCTGAAGAAATGGACATTTGCTCAGAGGATGCATAATCTTCCTCTTGTCCAGGCCTTTTGTCAGGAGGGGGCTGGGAACCCCCGATTAAAGAAATGAAGTCTTCAGCCATTTTGAGCATCTGTTTCTTAGGCATGGGGCCTTGAACAGGAGACTGAAGTGCAGTCCTTTTAGATTTAGGAGGAGTCTTCGACTTAGAGAACATTTTAATGGTGAGAGTAGTCTGTCTGAAAACGCCTTCAGAAACCAATGGCGTTTCTGTAGCACAGACGTCTTTTGTAGCAACGTCGTCGGAAGGGCCTGAAATAAAAGGCAGTGTCGGCCTGGTACATTCCGTCAAAATATCCATAGCGGTCTCGGGTTCCAGATCTGCAGTAGTCAGGGGCTGCGTTGGAGCCTCACTGAGGACTGGAGACCGGATCAGCTGAGGCCTTGGAATCTGGCTTAGGCCTGGGTTGTCTGTCGTTATCCCTGCGTTTTTTGTGCATGCCGGTAGTCGGTTGCTCCGACGGCATGGTGTAGTTAAATTTCCTACCGAAGTAGTGTCGTGCGAAATCAAAGCGTCTTTTAATAGTACGTTTATTAAACCTAGCACAAAACCGACAAGTAGTGACATCGTAGTCTGGGCCTAGGCAAGGTATGCAATAAGAATGAAAATCCTTATGAGGTATTTGCTTCCCACAAGAAATACAATTGTTAACTTTTTCTGACATCGGTCTGAGGCAAGAAAAGTTTCCCCAATGGGGTACTTAGCTTTATACAAGACTTCGGTCTGAAATTCGAAAATCTCAGGAGTCGGCCGACTGGCACTTGCGAACTGCTTCTGCTTCGGGCACCGCACGGCAAGAAAGACTGAAGAAAATGGCGTCGGTTGCATTATATATACCCCTGGCGCACTGACGTCAGGGAAGAGGCGACAGCAATCGACGCTGGACCAAGACTTTGGAATTCCGGCCGACTGCGGGACCACCTGACGACAGGATAACCCAAGTGTGATGACTGCAGCAGGGTAACACGATGAACATCTGGCAGTTTAAGGCTCTGACTGCCAAGCTAGCAGATGTATAAACCTTCTTTCCCCATCGCCCTGGAATCTCTATCAGAGGGGGTAGGATTTTTGGCTGTAGAGGCCTTGACACTCTTGGGACCCTGTGAAATAGTCTCAGGATCAGCAGCAGGATTTTTGAATAGAAATTTGTGGGAGTCAGGAACCCTGTCATATGTCTGGCTTACTAGGAGCCGGAGGTAGGGAATCGGGAGCCACGCTTGATTCCGAAAACACATCAACAATGTCTAAAACAGGAGGTACAGCCAAAGGCCTATGCTGAGGAAGAAGAAAATCCCTAAACCTCTTTTTTGATTCAGAGAAGTCCTGACTATCCCAGTGAAAATGTTCCCTTAAAGTATGCAAAGTCGAGATGCAGATGGGAAGGATTCCTCTGCATCAGAATCTTCACAGGGTGGAATTGAAAATTCCTAATTAGAAGAAATGGAAACCTGATCTGAAGATTCATAATCAGTGCCTAGCCTAGGCCTCCTAGCAGGGGGGGGGGGGGACCCCTGATCAAGGTAATTAAGTCCTCAACCATTTTAATCATCTGTTTTTTAGGCATAGGTGCCTGAGCACGTGGCTAATGCATCGGTTTTTAAGACATAGACGATGCTTTTGACCTTGTTTTTGAGGCTGGCATCAGTTTAATATAAAAATGTTGAGGCCTGAAAACACCCTCAGAAGCCGGTGCCTGCTCAGCGGCTCCGGACCCATCCAAGGGAGAGACATCCGCGGTTTCAATACTCTGAGAATCTCGCGGCATACCGGACTCCGAATGGGTCTCAGTAGAGACCTGCGACTCAAAAGTAGCGGGTATTAGGGGCTGCTAAAAGCGCCTCACTGAGTACTGGCGAACAGGCGGCTGGCTTTGGAGAAGCTTCGTCGTCTGTTTTGGACCCCGACGGTCTGTCTCTGTCTTTTTCTTTGCGTTTTTTGTGAACTCCAATAATGGGATTGCTAACTGACGATATTTCAGGATAATTAAATCTTGATCCAAAATATTCAGAAGCAAAACTATACAGACGCTTAGTGCGTTGGTTAAATTTAGCACAAAACCGACAGCAAGGCACGTTATGATCTGGGCCTAGGCAAGGAATACAGTACAAATGAAAATCCTTATGAGGTATTTGCTTCCCACAAGTAATGCAATTATTAACTTTTACTGACATCGGTAAGGAGCAAGAAAACGTTTCTCCAACGGGGTACTTAGCTTTAGCCTGAAGACTTTGGTTCTGAAACTCGGAAGCGAAAATTTCAGGAGTCGGCTGACCGGCACTTGCAAACTGCTTCTGCTTCGGGCACTGCACAGCAAGAAAGACTGAATAAAATGGTGTCGGCTGCATGTTTTATACCCCTGACGACATGACGTCATGGAAAAGGAGACAGCAACAGACACAGGACCCAAGACTATGTTATTCAGGCCGAATGAGGGCAACCTGCCAGCAGATTACCCAAATGTAATAACTGCAACAGTGAAACACGAAGAACATCTTGCTTTTGAGCCTCTGCCCACTGATTTAGGGGTAGATCTGGCCAACCGTTTGGGGTTGGTAAAGTGTGGAAGTGGAATCTGTATCCTTGGGAAACTTTAAAACCCATTTGTCGTGGGTAATGAGTTCCCAGTCTTTTGCCTGCAGAGCAATCTTTCCCCCTAAAGGAGCAGTCAGTTGAGAAGGGCTTGAAAGTTTTAAAGTTAAGTCACAGACAGTTTACCATAACAGGGGGGGGGGGTCTTTCTACTCCCTGCTTTGGAAGTGGGAGTCCCCCACTGCTTAGTCCTGTGCATACCTTGGGACTGAAGCCGGAGTGTTCTGCTGGTTCTGGGTTTGGACTGAGAAGGCCTGGAAGAGGCAGGAAAGGACCAATTCTTAGAGGGCCAATGCCTACTAAATCTTGGAGGCTGTACTTGACAGAAAATCTTTAACAGTTTGATTAGATTTAGCTTTTTCCTCCACCTTTTTAAGTACTACTTCTGGTTTGTTGCCAAACAGGCAGTCCTGGTTTAAGGGAGCATCCAACAATTCAGCTTTAACATGATCTGGCAAAGATTGCTCCTTAAGCCAAGCTTGCCTTCTAAGTACAGATCCAGTAACAGCAGCCCTGCAAGATGCCTCTAGTGAATCAAAACCACATTGCAAAGTATGTTTTCCAACAGAATGCATTAAATCCTGTAAATCCTTATTTTCAGCAGTCAGGAATCAACATTTTCTGTTTAAGCAATCCAATAATACGCTGCTGATACTTTAACATATGAAAATAGCAATTTAAGGCCGTAATGGCCAAAGTTGCAGAAGTGTATACCTTCTTACCCCATCTATCCAGCACCCTGGAATCTCTATCAGAGGGGGTAGGATTGTTGGCAGTAGTAGCCTTTATGCCCTTGGATCCCTGTGAAATGATCTCAGGATCTGCAGTTGGATTTTTAAAGAGGAACTTGTGAGAGTCAGGAACCCTGTAATATCTATCTGGTTTTCTGGGAGCAGGAGGTAAGGAGTCAGGGGCCAAGCTAGACTCCGAAAAGGCATCAACAATGTCCACTACGGGGGGGGGATAGCTAAAGGCCTGTGTTGGGGCAGGAGTATGAAATCCCTAAGCCTCTTTTTAGAATCAGAGTAATCCTGGCTTTGCCAGCGAAAATGCTCCCTAAGAGTATGGAAGGCTTCACCAAAAGAGAAATCCTCTGGAGGGGAAGCCGAGGGAATAGAGTCCTCTGCATCAGAATCCTCATAGGTAGATAAGCGTAGATCCTGGTCATCAGGAGAAAAAAGAAGTTATGTACTCACCATAATGTTCCATGTGAGTTGTTCCATCTCGCCTTCATTCATCACTGATGGGTTCGGAGCCGATCCCCGGCTACGACTAGCAAGCTAAAAGTTCTCCAGTAGCTTGAGACCCACCTCTTATCCCATTATGCACTGCTAGAATTACCTCAGATCTTGTTTGCTGCATACCACATAATAGTACAATAATTATTCTGCCTAGGAATGAATACACATTGAAAAACCAGGATGAAGACAGCCTCCAGGTCAACTGCCAGCCAGGAGGGGGAAGGAGGGAGGGACGTGTGAATGAAGGTAAGATGGAACAACTCACATGGAACGTTATGGTGAGTACATAACTTCTTTATGTGAAGTCGTTCAATCTCGCCGTTCATTCATCACTGATGGGTAGTGTCCCTAGCACCCTGATCTTGCGTGGCTCACGGAAGTACACTCCTCAGAACCGTAGAACCAAATGAAGCCCTGTCCCTGGAGGCCTTATCCACTTTGTAATGAGTTATAAAAGTGTGAGGTTTAGACCATGTGGTTGCTGCACAGATGTTATCCAAAGGCAATTTGGCTTGAAAGGCTGACGAGGTAGAAACTGCTCTGGTTGAATGAGCCTTTACCTTACTAGACAAGGGCATATTATGACAAGCATATGTAACGGTGATACAATCCGACAGCCACTTAGGGTTGTTTTAGCAACTGGTTTACCTTTCCTGGTCTCAGAAAAAGACACAAAGAGCTGATCTGATTTCCTAATGTTTTTGGTTCTGTCCAAATAAAATCTAAGTTGTCTATAAACATCGAGTTTATGCAACATATATTCCAATTTGTTGGCATGATTAGGGAAGAAAACGGGCAACTCAATGACTTGATTAATGTTAATCTCAGAACATACTTTGGGCAGAAAGGATGGATTTGTCCTGAGAGATACTCTGTCAGTATGGAAGACCATGTAAGGGGGCTTGATGGAAAGAGCTTGGAGCTCTGACACTCTATGGGCTGAAGTAACGACTACTAATAAAATAGTTTTCCACAACAAAAAATTTAGTTCACAAGATGATGCAGGCTCAAAAGGAGGAAGAATGATACAAGATAACATAAAATTCAAATTCCAGGGGGGAATAAGGTGTCTTCACTGGAGGCCTTATGTGAAAGGAACCTTTTAGAAAAGCCTTAGACAATTGGTGAGCCATAATATTCAAACCATCAACTCCTTGATGGAAATTAGATATAGCAGCTAATTGTTCTTGTACAGTAGCTGCCGCTGCTCCTTTGTTGTAGATTTCTGTCAAGAACTGTAAGATAGATGGCAATGGCGCTTGATAAGGGTCAATGTTGTGGGAAGAAGCCCAAATGGAAAATCTCTTCCACTTACTACAATACAATTTTCTGGTGGAAGGTTTATGGGAAGCCAACAAAATCTGACTAGCATCATGGGAAAGATTATAGAGCCTGGCTATGTGGGGAATTGGAGCAGCCAAGCGGTTAGCTTCAGTGTCTGCAATGATGGGTGAAGATCCCCTGACGATGTGTCAAGTCCAGAACTGGGTACAGGATCCATGGATCTTCCAGAATATGATGGTAAAGAAACAGGAACCAAATCTTCCAAGGCCAATGAGGGGCTATAAGGATGACTGTCCGTCCCAGCGACTTTGCTCTCTCTAAAAATTTGGGTATCAGGGGAATTGGTGGAAATGCATAGAGGAGACCTGGGGTCCAAGCGTGGACAAGAACATCCCTCGGGGAGTGACCTGGCATGGGAATCAGGGCAAAGTAGCTTCTGCAATTGTTGTTGATGTGACTGGTGAACAGGTCGCAGGAAGGCTGGCCTCATTTGCGGAAGATCCTGTCCGCAGTCTCTTGTTTGAGGGACCATTCGTGGGGCAATAAGATTGCTCTGCTCAGTCTGTCAGCTATGACACTGGATTTGCCAGGGATGTGCGTTGCCAACAGAAAGCACTGGGATGACAGTGCCCACTGCCATACTCTGAGGGCTTATCGGCAAAGGGGATAAGACTTGGTCCCGCCTTGTTTGTTCAGATATCAGACCACTGACATGTTGTCCGCCTATATTGCAATTGTCCCTAGAGGAAGAGAGTCCTGAAAGTATTGCAACGCTAGAAGTATTGCTCTCATCTCCAGGACATTGATATGCAGATGTGATTCTTGATCTGTCCATGTGCCTTGGGCAGTCTTTCCCTGAAAAAGCCCTCCCTCCCCCTATCAGGGAAGCATCCGTGGTCACAGTGGCAACTGGAGGGGGGAGCATGAAAGGACGTCCTATTGCGACATGAAGAGACGTCAACCACCACTGAAGATCCTTCTTGCAGGAATTCGTTATCAGGGACATGTGACTCATTGGAAGTTCTTGGTAAGACCATTGCGTGAATAGAAGCCATTGAAGGATTCTCATATGCATCCTTGCTAATGGGATTGCTAGAATAGCTGCCGCCATCAATCCTAGAACTTTTAATACCTCTGTTGCTGGTGTTCTGTTCCTTGATATCAGGGACATGATGTGCTGGTGAAGAATAGTGATTCTTTCTGGCGGAAGGCGGAGAGTGGTGATTGACATGTCTAGTTCTGTCCCTATAAAAACGATATGCTATGATGGCAACAAGGCAGATTTTTCAAAGTTGACTGTAATGCCTAGCTGATCGCAGAGTGTCAGAGTAGTCTCTCTTGCTTGAAGAAGTTGATGCCTGGTGGTGGAGGTAAGGAGCCACTTGGTGAACACTCTGGGGGCTGTAGTGAGACCAAAGGGCAGAGCTCGGAACTGATAATGATTGGATCCCAGCTGGAAACGCAGGTGATCTCTGGATGGTCTGGCCATCTTTATGTGGTGGTATGCATCCTTGAGATCGATTGAGCACATCCAATTGTCCTTCCCCAACAACGGGGGTATGGATTGTAGTGTGACCATTTGTAACTTCTCTTTTCTCACAAATTGGTTGAGTCTGCTGAGATCCAAAATGAGTCTCCAGTCCACTGTTTTCATTGGAACCAAAAATAACCTCGAGTAAGTTCCGAATCCTGTCTGATCTGCTGGGACTGGCTGGATGACTCTTTTCTCTAGCAATCGGAGTACTGCTCTTGCTGCTTGTCCCATGTGACTGGGTGGAACTTCAGGATTTTTTTGACAGGAAGAGGCTGGGTGGAGAACGGTATGAAATACCCTCTGGAAATGATACTTTGTACCCAACTGTCATTTGTTATATTTAGCCAGGCTTTGGGGTACAATGATAAGCGACTCCCGACTGCCTCCAGAGTAGGACAGCCGGGCCTCCCCTCAGGAGCGCTGGTAGAATTTACCAGAGAAGTGATCTGTCACCCTGATGTTGCGGACCCCCTCGGCTGCGAGGGCGGCGTCTTCCAATGAAAACCCCTCCTCTGCCTCTAGAGGGGGGCTCTCCACATGTGTCTTGAAAGGCTCCTTGGGCTTTCCGGAACCACATCTTTCCTCCCCTCTGACCTTTGGGAAAGGGTCGCGTGGGGGTGGAAAAACAGACTCCGATGGCAGACAAAGTCTTTCCTTCTTGTTCACATGTGGTCAAAGTCTCCTTCACCTTTGGACCAAATAAAGATGAGCCGTCAAATGGGGTATTAGTAATAGAAAACAAAGGGTTCCGCGAAGGAACAGAGTCGCATCCAGGCATGCCTACGAACTGCGATTCCTGTACCTGCGGCTCTACTCGAACCATCAGCTGCGTATGATATGAGATGCATGGACAAGTTGACTATGGAATTGAGGGTAAAGAGCTGAGTGGCAATCGTATCGGATACACTCAAAGCTACAGCACCCTGAAGAGTATCTCCCAACTCCTTAAGGAAATCTCTCTGCAGTCCGGTAAAATGTGTCAAGTAGTTCAGTGATCCGAGAGAGAAAGTCGCTGAACTGAAAATACGTTTCCCATATCTATCCATGATCCTAGATTCTCTGTTAGGAGGATGGATAGATAAGGAAGTCTCAGACATTTCCTTTTTGCCGGCTACCGCCACCACCATGGCATCAACAGGGACTCCCCTTGGTCAAAAAGGACTTATCCACAGGGGCGGAAATAAACTTAATAGGCCTCCTAGGAACAGGTTTAATAGATTCTGGAGACTCCCACGCCCTACGAAAGGCCAGATCCATAAGCTCATCGTAGGGCGGAGATACCCAAGAGGTGGAAGGTTGAGACCCAAACGCCCTCAGGAGAACCGACTCGCCCTCAGTAGGGCTCTTGGACTGCCAATCACCCCTCTGTCTAAGAAATTCAAGAATCTCCGCAAAGGAGATGTCCTCAGAGGGGGATCTGGGGGACCCTTCTGATTCATCCAGGTCAGTGTCCGATGTGGTAGACTCCTGGGGGGAGTCCAAATGCCTCCTCTTGCATAATCTCTTCCTGGGATCCTCTTCAGGGGGAACTTCTGGAGAGGGGAGTGCCCTGTGGGGCTACCTGAAGCTCTGGGTCTCTACGCTTGGGATGACCGGTGGAAACAGATACAGGCACTTTAGGGGAAGAAGAGGCCAGACCTTGAGCTGAAGAAGTCTTGGGAGACAACACTCACCTCATGGCATCGAATGCACCTCGGCTCCGATGAGAAGGAGTCGATGGCTCCGATGGAGCTGCGATCTCCTCCCGCACTGAAGCCGTGGGCTCCGAGCCCGAGGTAGGAGCCGAGCTCACCCGAGCAGAGGCCCTGAGAGGAAGAGAGTTGGCACCAAGTCGGTGCGGCTATCCTCCCCGGACCCGACAGAGTGTCGGCTCAGAGTCCCCGGTCGTCACAGAGAACATCCGAGCAGATGGAGCCGATGACAGTGGAGCAGGTGTCGGCTCCAAGAGATCCACAATCATCAGGTCAGCCTCGTCTGGCTCCGAAGGTCTGGTATGGCTCGTAGGAGATGCAGACAATTCAAAGGTAGTGATCTTCGGCTCAGACGGTTGTGTCTGAGCCGAAAGCAATTTAACTAGGCCTGGTGCCTTTAAAACTTTCTGAACCAGCCGGTCCATATCCAGATCAGATAGCTGACGGAGGACCTGGAAGAGTGGACAGACGGAGCTGACTTGAGCAATATGGATGGAGGTTTTTCGGCAACTGGTTCCAAAGCCATGTCCCAGTTCCAAACAGAGCAGACTGTCGGCTCCGAAGGCAGTGGAGCCGAAGTCACCACACTCTCTGACCTTTTCTCTTTTTTGGATCTAGAATCAGTGGAAGATTTAGATGATTTACTGGCTCCATCCTGGTCAGACAATGCCTCAGAGAAGGGGTGTTTGACGATACCCCTATGAATTTCCTCTTCCTCTCTGCTAACACTCTTGTGTAAAAGGAGTGACATATACTGCAAGACTCTTGCAGATGAACCTCACCCAAGCAGTAAACACACTGCACATGGGCATCTGTGACTGACATTTTCTGTCCGCAGTCTGGGCATTTTTTAAACCCATACTTTGGATGTTGGTCTTTTTCTTCAGACATTACACAACTCAAGCACACTATTTAACTATGAGCTGTTTTCAACTAAGTAACTCACACAAACACACATACAGCCCAAAAGGGGCACTGACAACTAAATTATTATAAACAGTAATAAGAATTTCAAACACAATAGTCCCAAAAGGGAACACTGACTAATAACTAAAGAAGGGATCCTAAAGCCAAAGGGCCGAAGGCAAGATAGATAATAGTGAGGGAAGGGGTATAAACACAGAAAAACTACTATCTACTAAGGATATACAAAAAATGAAAAAATATAACTTGCTGAAGTTGAAGAAACTCCCAATAAAGTCTCGAGCCAAGCTGGTAACCAAGAGATCCGTGCAGCGGCAAACTAGATCGGAGATAATTCCAACAGTGCATTATGGGATAAGGGGTGGGGTCTCGAGCTACTGGATAACTTTGAGCTTGCTATTCGGCCGTGTCAGTACTGAGGATCAGCTCCAAACCCATCAGTGATGAATGAACGGCGAAACTGGAACAACTTCACATCAGAAATTTCAGAATCCTGATCAGAACAATCATAACCAAACTCAGTCCTAGGTCTCTTAGAGGGGGAAGGTTGGCTTCCCCTGATTAAGTAATAAGGTCTTCAGCCATTCTCATTTTTTTTTTTAGGTATAGAGGCCTGACCACATGGTCTGGACGTCAGTTTTCTTAGGCAGGGATCGGGTTTAAGGCCTTGAAGAAGAAGATGGCGTTGGTTTAATATGCAAGTCAGTAGGCCTGAATACACCCTCAGAAGCCAGTGCCTTCACAGCGGCTCCGGACCTATCCAAGGTAGAGACATCCGCAGGTTCCACAGTTGAAGCATCTCACGGCATGCCGGACTCCAAATGGGTCTCAGTAGAGGCCTGCGAATCTGAAATAGCGGGTATCAGGGGCTGCGAAAGCACCTCACTGAGTACCAGCAAACTGGCGACTAGCTTAGGAGAAGCGGCATCGGCAGCTTTGGACCTAGGCGGCCTGTCTCTGTCTTTACCTTTGCGTTTTTTCGGAATGTCGGTAGTCGGGTGGCTTAACGAAGCCATATCTGGATAATTGAAGCACGTACCAAAATATTTAGAAGTGTAAATATACAGACTATGAATAGTTCGTTGTTTAAATAAGACACAAAACAGACAGCGAGGTACGTCATGGTCAGGGCCTAGGCAAGGAATACAGTATGAATGAAAATCTTTTTAGGTATTTGCTTTCCACAAGAAATACAATTGTTGACTTTTACTGACATCGGTTAAGAGCAAGAAAGTTTCCCCAATGGGGTACTTAGCTTTAGTTGAAGACTTCGGTTCTGAAACTCGAAAATGAAAATTTCAGGAGTCTGCCGACCGGCACTTACGAACTGCTTCTGCTTCCGGCACAGCACGGCAAGAAAGACTGATGCAATGGCTTCGGCTGCATGCTTTATACCCCTGACAACCTGACGTCATGTAAGATGAGACAGCAACCGATGCAGGACACAAGACGTTGATAATCAGGCCGACTGAGGGCTACTGCAAGCAGATAAAGTACAGTTGTGTACACTTACCATAAATGTAGACGTTCGAGCGTATTCACTGTTGCAGTCATTACATTTGGGTAATCTGCTGGCAGGTTGCCCTCAGTCGGCCTGAATTCCAAAGTCTTGGGACCTGCATCAGTTGCTGTCCTCTCTTCCATGATGTCAGGGGTATAAAACATGCAGCCGACGCCATTTTCTTTAGTTTTTCTTGCCCCCGATGTCAGGTGCCCCCAAAAAGGTAGCCAATTTATACATTTGTAATATACATGCATCAATATAAATTTTACCTTCATCTACAAGCAAATACACCACATAGGCTGTAGAAGATAGAGAAGGAAATATAAATTTCAGAATGACAGGGGGATGGAGGGAGGGTAACCTGGACTGCAACAGTGAATACACTCGAACACCTACATTTATGGTAAGTGTACACAACTGTACTATGTTCTTTGTATTTCACTGTTGCAGTCATTACATTTGGGTAGAATCCCAAAGCTATGGTTGGGGGGCTGGAGCTAAAGAGCATTAGGTGCGGCTATAAGGCCCTGCAGTACTGCAGTGGCAAAGCCTGCCCTGGACTTAAAGTAAAGAGGCAAATGGTAATGCTTTGTAAAGGTGTGAACAGAACTCCAAGTAGCAGCCTCTAGAATGTCATTGGTTGGTACTCCTCTGAGAAAGGCTGCTGAAGTAGCGGCAGCTCTGGTGGAATGAGACCTAATGCCCATGGGCACAAGTTTACTATGGTGTAAGTAACAGAAACGGATGTAGTGGCTGATCCACTTACAAATTGTCTGCTTTGAAATAGCCTTTCCTTCTGATCCTGCAGCATATGACACTAGTAATTGCTCAGTTTTTCTTAGAGTTTTAGTCCTGCTCAAGTAGAATCTTAGCTGTCTGTGTACGTCCAAGGAATGCAGAATTCTCTCCTCCTTGTTCTGCGGATTTGGACAGAAAGTTGGCAGATGAATTGTTTGGTTAAGGGCCACACTGGAAACCACCTTAGGCATAAAAGTAGAATTTGTCCCCAGAGACACCCTGTCCGGGTAAAATATGATAAAAGGCTCTACAGCCATGAGGGCCTGTAGCTCTGAAACTCTTCTTGCTGAAGTAATTGCTAGCAGCAGAGCTGTTTTCCATGATAAGAACTTAAGATAAGCGGTAGCAGCTGGTTTAAATGGAGGCAGAGAGAGCTTTTCCAACACATAATTGAGGTCCCATGAAGGTCATGGTGATCTTCTGGGAGGCCTTAAATTTTTGGCTCCTCTAAGATACTGCTTTAGTAAAGGATGGGAAAAGATTGGTGGCTCTGTACTGTAATGAGCCAAAATGGCAGAGGCATGGATTTTGATTGATGAGAAAGATAGGCCTTTGTCCAGCATCTCTGTTAAGTATTGTAACATCTGAGGAATATTTGGTTCTGCTGTATCAGTTCCTTGTGCTCGATTCCAAGCACAGAATCTCTTCCATTTGTCAGCATAAGATTTTCTAGTACTAGGCCTTCTGGCTTCCAAAATGACGTTCATCACAGCTTTACTGAGAGGTGTTGTTTGTATGACAACATGATTAGCCATGCTGCCAGGTTCAGAGTCTGCAGTTGATTGTGCAGGATCTGATTGTTTTGCTGGGACAGTAGTTGTGGTCTTTTAGGCAAGGTCCAAGCTGGATATTGAGACAAGTTCCTTAGGATTGGGTACCAGTATTGGCGGGGCCAGTCCGGGGCAATTAATATCATCCTTGGCTTCTCTTGTCTGACTTTTAGGAGGACCTTGGGTAGAAGAGGCAGAGGAGGAAAGACGTAAACAAATAGGTTTTTCCAACTGTAGGATAGGGCGTCCACTTTCCATGCTTGTCTGTGATAAGTCCTTGTGCAGAATTTTTTTAATTGATAATTTTGAGGAGAAGCGAATAGATCTATGTCTGGGCTCCCCCATTTCTCTGTTATCATGCTGAAGACTTGTGGATTTAGTTTCCCCTCATGAGGATCCATAAGGTTTCTGCTTAAATCGTCTGCCAGAGTGTTTTGTTTTCCTGGCAGGAATTGAGCTTGAATATGTATTTGGTAGGTCAAAGCTGTGTCCCACAGTGCCATGGCTAATCTGCAAAGGGGGTATGAGTGTGTGCCCCCTTGTTTGTTTATATACCACATGACTGTGGTGTTGTCCGTCTTTATCAGTAGTTGTCCTGGATGAAGTAAATCCTTGAAGGCTGTTGGGGCATTTTGAACAGCTATCATCTCTTTCTGGTTGATATGCAGATGCATTTGTTTTGGTGTCCATAAGCCCTGAATGCATATTCCTGCCATGTGGGCCCCCCAGGCATAATCTAATGCATCTGTTGTTAAGGTTTGGCTGGCAGGGGGTAGAGTGAAGGGCAGTCCCATGTTTTGCTGAAATGCCTTTGCCCACCATAGAAACTCCTGTTGCAGGTAGGGAATGAGAGGAATCGTCCAAGTAAGAATATATTTGTATGCTACTTTGTCTGCAAAATGCAATTACTGGTGCCAGGCACTTTGTAAAGACCCTGGGCGCAGTAGATAAGCCAAAGGGCAGTGGAGACAATTGGTAATGCATTAACCCAGCCTTGAATCTGAGGTATCCTCTGCACGATTGTCTTATAGGGACATGCAAGTATGCCTCTTTTAGGTCTAAAGTTACCAGCCAAGCATTCTTGCCCAGCATGGGCAGAGGCTGCTGCAAAGTCAGCATTTTGAATTTTGGAATGTCCAGGTATGTGTTCAAAATCAATAAATCCAGTATTGGCCGCCAGGCCTTGTCCTTTCTGGGTACAAAGAACAGTCTTGAGTAAAAACCTTGCCCTTTTTCCTGTTCTGGTACTATCTGAATGGCCCCCATAACCATGAAGGACGTAACCTGTTTCTGTGCCTCTGCCCATTGATTTTTTGGCAGATCTGGCCAACCATCTGCCATTGGCAGAGTATGGAAATGGAATCTGTATCCCTGTGATACGATGTTTAGTACCCACTTGTCCTGGGTTATTAAATGCCAATTTTGAGCAAAAAGTGCTAACTTTCCCCCTATGGGTGCTGCCAAAAGATAAGTGCTTGGTGTAGGCAGAGGGAAGTCATTGGGATTGCTTTCTGTAGGTTTGCGCTTTATCTCCTCCAGATTTGGTGGTGGAAACGCCCCATTGGTTTGACCTGTATGAATCTTGCGCCCGGTATCTGGAACCTTTAGGGCGTCTGGATTTGCCCCTTTGAGCTCTGGTCTGACACAGGAAAGGACCAATTCTTTGCAGGCCATTGTCTACTGAATCTTGGTGGCTGCACTTGTAAGAAGTCTTTAACAGTTTGCATGGACTTAGCTTTGTCTTCCATTTTCTTTAGAACCTCTTCTGCCTTAATTCCAAACAGAGAATCATGCTGTAAAGGGGCATCTAGCAATTTAGCTTTAACATGATCAGGCAAATTTTGTTCCTTTAACTAGGCATGCCTCCTAATCACAGATCCAGTAACTGCGGCCCTGCAGGAGGCCTCTAAGGAATCAAACCCACACTGCAAAGTATGTTTTCCAACTTGTTCAGCTGCATGCAATAATTCCTGCAATTCTTTATTTTATGCACATTCTAAAATCAACATAATTTTCTGTTTCAGCAATCCCATAACATGTTGTTGGTATTTAATCATATGAAATTGACAGTTTAAGACCCTGATTGCCAAGGCTGCAGATGTATAAACCTTTTTCCCCATCTGTCTAGTGCCCTTGAATCTCTGTCAGAGGGTGTACGATTTTTTGCTGTTGAGGCCTTAACTCCCTTTGGACCCTGTGAAATAGTTTCAGGATCAGCAGCAGGGTTTCTAAATAAAAATTTATGTGAGTCAGGTACCCTTGTAATATCTGTCAGGCTTACTGGAAGTCGGAGGTAAGGAGTTAGGGGTCAAGCTTGACTTCGAAAACACATCATCCACAATGTCTAAAACAGGGGGATGGCTAAAGGCTTGTGCTGAGGGAGAAGGAAATCTCTGAGCCTCTTTTTTGATTCTGAGAAATCTTGACTGTACCAGTGAAAATGTTCCCTCAAAGTATGCAAGGTTTCTCCAAATGAATAATCCTCAGGAGGAGATGCAGATGGAATAGACTCCTCAGCATCAGAATCCTCATAGGGAGGTACAGACAATTCCTGATCAGAAGAGGAATCGGAAGAAATAAAAACCTGATCTGAAGATTCATAATCTGTGTCTTGCCTAAGCCTCTTATCTGGAGGGGGATGGGTCCCGCTAATCAAGGTAATAAGGTCTTCAGCCATTTTGATCATTTGTTTTTTAGGCATAGAGGCCTGTGCATGTGGCTCATGCATCAGTTTTTTAGTTTTAGAAGTTGCTTTGGTCTTGCACCTGTCGTCGGTTTGATAAACAAATGTTGAGGTCTGAATACACCCTCAGAAGCTGCTGCCTGCTCAGCGGCTCTGGACCCATCCGAGGGAGATACATCCGTCGGTCCAATACCTTCAGTATCTTGCGGCATGCCGGACTCCACATGGGTGTCGGTAGAGGCCTGTGACTTGAAGGTAGCAAGTATCAGGGGCTGCGAAAGCGCCTCACTGAGTACAGGCGAACCGGCGACTGGCTTAGGAGAAGCTTCGTCGTCGGTTTTGGACTGCCTTCCTCTATCCTTTTCTTTGCGTTTTTTTATGTACTCCGGTAGTCAGACTGCTATCCACCGCCATTTCTGGGTAGTTAAATCTGTTTCCAAAATATTTTGATGCAAAAATATACAGAAGCTTAATAGTGCGTTGGTTAAATCTAGCACAAAACCGACAGCCAGGCACGTTGTGATCAGGGCCTATGCAAGGAATACAGTATAAATGGAAATCCTTATGAGGTATTTGCTTCTCACAAGTAATACAATTATTAACTTTTTCTGACATCGGTAAAAAGCAAGAAAAAAGTTTCCACAACGGGGTATTTAGCTTTAGTGGAGACTTCGGTTCTGAAACTCAAACTCGAATTTTTCAGTAGTCGGCCGACCGGCACTTGCGAAAATGCTTCTGCTTTGGGCACCGCGTGGCAAGAAAGACTGAAGAAAATGGCGTCGGCTGCATGTTTTATACCCCTGATGACCTGATGTCATGGAAGAGAAAACAGCAGCCGACGCAGGACCCAAGACTTTGGAATTTAGGCCAAACGAGGGCAACTTGCCAACAGATTACCCAAATGTAATGACTGCAACAGTGAAACACGAACATCTAAAGGGACTAAAAAAATTTTCACTGCTTATATCTTGCTATCCATTTCTATAAACAAGATCTTCCAGTTTTCCACTTTTTGTACTACCTTATAAGTCTCTTCCCGTACATCCTTAGCTGCCACAGCAGGATCCTTTTTAATTCCTACTCTTAAATTAATTAAATCAATTCCTCACAAATATGAGCACAGGTAGACCAATTCATGTGAGGGTACATAGTTTACAGCTAAAGTCTTTGTTTCAAACATTTTATATCTCGAAAAGTCCTGAAATAGTCTCAAGACATTCCACAACACTGTGATGTCCTTTTCTGGTTTAATCAAATATAAAATTATACAGTCTGCAAATAAAGCTAACTCTTCTTGATTACCAATTACATCCTTGAATTTGAGTCTCTTATTTTCTTTGCCAATGGCTCTAAATATAAAGCAAATAAAGGGGAAAGAGGGCACCTTTGCCTGGTTCCTCTTTTCGGACAAAATCTGTCAGAAAGGTACTCTCCCACTTTAATAAGGCTAATTAGGAGGATATACGAGGGGGAGGTGTAAAACCTGGGGTCTAGATGATTGTAACTGTTGAAATGACACCCGAACCCATGTGCAAAAATGGGAAAAGGGGTTGAGGATGATGAGGATTATTGCATCAGGGAATGCAAAAGCTTCCATTGCTCTATTCAAAAATCCCACTTTTCTCTGTCAAATGCTTTCTCTGCCTCATGACACACCTACAACACCAGTATTTTCTTACATTTGACTTCCTTCTCAGTGTTCTAATAATGTCGCCCTATGTTTGCCTCCCTTCCACAAAACCATACTGATCCATCGCTATGAATTTCAGCAACACGTATGCCATTCTTTTAGCTATTACAGACAAACTCTTTATAACCGTGGCTTAAAATTGAAATGGGTGAACACAAAGCTGGGTTTTTAGGTGTTACAGCAACCACAGGAGCCACTTCCCCTCCTTTCAAAACTGTTAAAAACCTTCCAGATGTTCATTACTTTCCTCCCTCTCAGCTTGCTTCCAAATATCCACAAGAATACCATCCATTACTGGCGAGCTTCTGCAGACTGATTGTACGTCGCCCCTTTTATTGTATCTCCTCCTATTTTAACTGTCAGTTGCAGAGCTTTATCTACCTCTAACCTTAGCATATTTAAGTCTATATATATATATATATATATATATATATATATATATATTTTTTTTTTTTTTCCATTTGTGGTCTTGATTTCCACATCTCTCTGCTTTATACATATTTTCATAAAATTTTCAAAATCTCTAATTTCTTTACATCATCTCTGGCTATTTGCTATAGTGTTCCTAAATTTGGCAACAACCCTTTTCAATTTTCTGTTGCCTAAGTCATTGTGCTAAAAGTTTCTGTGCTCTGGAATTATCAAAATATAGTTGCCTGACAGCAATCTTTCTAAACTTACGCATATTAACTAGAAAATCCCTTACTTTCTCTTTAGCACTCTGCAGTTGCATCTCTTCTTGTTCTATGAGATTCCCCTTGTTCTGCAGCACTTTAACCTTTGTCAGCCCCACTGAATAATTCCAGTTACTTCTTAACCACATCTCTAATTTCAATTTGAATTTTAAACTCCACTTTAATTTTATCCCACTGACTAGATGCAACTGATGAAGAAATTTCCATCTTCCCTAATAAGTCTCACGTAATTTCCACTACCCCTTATTTAAAATTCCTCTTTTTAACAGGTAGATAAACGCCACTGTCTCATTTTTATTTCATTACCCTGCACTTTTATCTTGGTTGTTACTGACGCGTTATCCAAAATCATTATCGGACATGTCTTTTATGCTTTCAATTAAATGCATGTTCCTATGAAGTATAATTTTTCTTATCTAGCTCAATTATTGTACCTTAGGGACCAACATGCAAATTATCAGAGTTCCTATTACTGAATTCACATCTTCTGTACCAAGTATTTTCATGAATTTGTTCATAAATATACCCCCCCTTTTCTTATTTTCCTTTCTAGGTCCCCAAAATACAGTCTCGCTGTTGCAAATCAAATCCCAGACCCCACCTATAAAGTAATATTCCTGCTTGAAAGTGGATTTCTCCTGGGGCGGCCGCAGTGGTGCAGCGGTTAGCGTTGTCACCTCACAGCAAGAGGTTCTCCAGTTCTATCTTCAGTTGGGGTGCCTTCTGTGTGGAGTCTGCATGTCCTCCCTGTGGTCGCGTGGGTTTTCTCCGGGTGCTCCGGTTTCCTCACACATCCCAAAGACATGCTGTAATTGGATTGGACACACTAAACTGATCCTATGTGTGAGTGCGTGCATGTGTGCCTTCTCTGGAAGGTTGGGCACCGGGCTGGCAACTCGACACCGTAAAAACTCCACTGCCAATCATGAGCGGACAGGTGATCCGCTATGGCAACCCCTAACCGGGAAAAGCCGAAAGAAGAAGAAGAAAGCGGATTTCTCCCAAAATTTTTTTTATCTCCATAAAGCAGTTTTATGTGGAATATAAATGCACACCAGAGTTATCTTTCCTTGCCAGTAGCCCCTTACTACCACAAATCTATTATTTATCTTTTTTCCACCTCATCTTAAACTATAGGATCTCCTCTAGCAATTAGTATAGGTACTCTCCCATTCCTTTATTCCTGACATTCTGCTGAATATCACACTCCTGAAATGCTTTATCAAATTCACATACTCACTTCTTTCCATTTCAAATCAGTATTCTGTTCTTACTTACTTAAAAACTCACTAGATTAACCAAAGGGCCTTAACCCAGTCAGTAAATAATTCAAAAGGGACAGAAAAACATAACTATACATATATGTACACTTTTACACCCCATCCTCCACCTCAACAACCCAAGATTACAGCATATTAGTTTAAACAAGTTTTGTCCAGTCTTTCTTTTCTTTTTCTATTATAATGCCTACATTTCTAAAAACTACACCAATAACTGAAAATGCTTTATAACAAGCTATTTTTATGAAATCTTTATACAAATACTGTTAACAAATTTTTTCTTACTTTTTTCTTTTTTTCTTCACTTTTAGTGTCCTTCCAAACATTAAAGACATGAAGAGGGGTATGCACTTTTCAGTCCTTCACAAGTTTAACAAAGTCAAAAAAAGTCTAATTTTTCTACTTTTTCTTGTAAAGCCACATTTCACATAAATATGATTTGATGCTTTATAGTCTCACATTTACTCACTAATTTCAATGTTGCTGGTAGTCTTTCTGCTCATCTCCATCACTCAACCTCAGACTCCATGTTAAGTCCAAGGTACTCCTGATTCTTCTAGTCAATTCATGTGATTTTTCTCTCTCAAACATTTTCCTTTGGAACAATGGAAACTGTTTTGCTGGCAAAGTCTCTAACAGCATTATCGTAACAATGGGAAGCACAGTACCCTTCTGTTTGCTGGCTCAGTTTTTGTTCGACAAATTTTTGTATTTTCTCCTTATCCTGTGATACATCAAAGAATTACTTTGATCCTTCATGAAAACTATTCTGTAGACAACTGAAATCTAACATAAGCCTCTCAATATTCCTCGATTGCCGAGATGAATCTGCTTCACTTCAGCCTGGTGTACAGTGAATAATAATTTTCCCCATACAATTTACAGTCACCAGTTTTAATAGACTGCCTTTCTGCCAAGATCAACTCTTTCTTCTGACAAGATTGCATCTTTACTAATACAGGTCTTGGCTGCATTCTCATGGTCAAGTTTGGAACACACACACACACGATGTGCCCTTTCAATTAACAAATCCTACTGTAGAATACCAGTCCACTCACTTACGTGCTTTCTTAAAATTAATAGTCTGGTTCTTCCAGTTTCTCTGGTGCAGCAGAAATTCTCAGGTTTTCCCTGCGTGCTCTGTCTTCCAATTCTACCATTTTTTTGAAATGGCTCTTCTTGAGCAGTTTCATACTCGGCCAGCCTTCTCTTGATTCTGACCTCTGACTTTTGCAGTTGTATCACAGTTCATCTGAACAGAAACTTAAAGCTTCTTCCATTTTCCAGCCTTTTGTTATTTGAGTTGACATACTCATGCAATATTTTGTTTATTTTAATCAGCTCTGAGTACATTTATTTTTTCCTCTAGACTACTAGAAGCCATGTCTTGCACCAAAGCTGGAGCTTGAACTGATTTTTGCTGAACAGCTGCAGGATTCTTCCCAGTCAGTCTTACTTCTTCACCTTTTCTAGTTAATTTTCTTTCAGGCTGTGAGTTTCTTCTGTGCTTGTATCCAGGCAGTGTACTTGCTAGCTAGTAACCGAATTTACTAAAACTGGCCCTTATCTCTCTCTCTTTTTTTTTTCCACATTGGGAGAGTTGAAATTAAGCTGTTGAACATCTTGAAAGTCCTTTCACCACACTTTTTGATCACCTTTCTAGCAGAGGGTCAAAATTTAAATCTCCAGCCAAAGGAGAATTTAAAATCTCATTTTTAACAACATTTGGTAGGTTGTGAGAATGAAGCCTTGCAAACCATCCTCAAAACCATACCAGTGGCAATAGCCCTTTAATTATCAACAGTGTCATATATACACACACACACACACAGACACACACACTTTAAACAATGAGTAGTGACTTTAGCAATATAAGAAATTAAATTTAAAGCAAACTTTTCCTGAAGAAGAAAATGCAGATAAAATATTCCTCATACTTTCAGAATTAGTCAATATTAAAGTACAGTTTTGTACCTACCATAAATGTAGATGTTCGAGGATCCACATTGCTGCAGTCCTAACTATTGGGTAGTCCGCTGTCCAGTCGGCCCGAATACCAAAGTATATGGCTGACGTCGGTCAGGGCGCATTAGACTGACGTCAGTACGTCAGGGTACTAATGCGCATGACCGACGTCATATCCTCAGTCTTTTCTTGCCCCAGATGTCAGAAGACCCTGAAAAGATAAGGCCAAAAGCCAAAAATTCCCAACATACCTGCACCAAAATATATATATACAATATATACAAAACAGCAGAATATAACTTCACCTACACAACCACCCCTAAACACAGAGGGAAGGAGGGAGGATTGACTGCAGCAATGTGGATCCTCGAACATCTACATTTATGGTAGGTACAAAACTGTACTATGTTCTTCATTCCACATTGCTGCAGTCCTAACTATTGGGTAGAATCCCAAAGCAGAGGTAAGGGAGGCTGGCAAATCATAAGGAAGCAGGAACTGACAACATGCCTTGCAAAATAGCTGTGGCAAAACCAGCCCTAGACTTAGAGTAGAGAGGAAGGTGATAATGCTTAGAGAAAGTATGCACTGAACTCCAAGTAGCTGCCTCCAAAATATCCTTTGTTGCCACTCCCCTTAGAAATGCTGTTGAAGTGGCAGTAGCCCTAGTGGAATGAGGCCTAATCCCAGCTGGAATCTCCTTGCCATGATGGGAATAACAAAATGCAATGCAACACCCAATCCACCTAGAAATAGTTTGTTTTGACACAGGCTTGTCCTTTGAACTCAAAGCAAAAGAAATAAACAACTGCTGAGACTGCCTAAAATCCTTAGTCCTGCTCAAATAATAACGCAATTGCCTGTGTACATCTAAAGTGTGCAAAATCTTTTCCCCTTTATTTTGGGGATCTGCATAAAAGGTAGGCAAATGAATAGTTTGGTTTAAAGCCACACTAGAAACCACCTTAGGCATAAAGGAAGGATTAGTGCGTAAGATACCCTATCCTTATGAAAAATCAAAAGGCTCCACTGCCATAAGGGCCTGCAACTCAGAAACCCTTCTTGCAGAAGTAATGGCCAACAAAAAAGCAGTCTTCCATGACAAGTATTTCAATTCAGCAGTAGCCGCAGGCTCAAAAGGTTGTAGAGTAAGTTTCTCCAACACAAAATTGAGATCCCAAGCAGGAGTAGGAGCTCTACGTGGGGCTCTTATATTCTTTGCCCCTCTAAGAAATTGCTTGAACAAAGGATGCAAAAACAATGGTGGGTCACAATCATAGTGAGCTGAAATTGCTGCAGCATGAATCTTAATGGAAGAGAAAGACAAACCTTTGTCCAGTAACTCAGTAAGATATTGAAGAGCCACACTCAAATTTGGCTCAGAAATCTCCAAATTGTTTGCTGCACTCCAAAATAAAAATCTCTTCCATTTTTCTGCGTACACTTTCCTTGTACTAGGTCTCCTGGCTTCCATAATCACATTAAAACTTGTTGAGGAAGTTGAGACCTACTGTCTTTCAAAACAGAATATGCCAGGCTGTTAGATGAAGAGAGTGAAGCTTGACATTGAGCAGGTGACCGTCTCTTTGAGACAACAGGTGTGGAATCAAGGGTAAAGGCCATGGAGGCTTCCTTACCAGACTCCTCAGTAATGGGTACCAGTGCTGCCGAGGCCAATCTGGAGCTATTAAAATCATCCTTGGCTTGTCTTGTCTGACTTTTAGAAGCACCTTTGGAAGAAGAGGCAGAGGTGGAAACGCATACACATGAAGATTTTTCCAACTGAAAGAAAGAGCATCCACTCTCCAAGCTGTGTGATGAAAACTCTTTGTGCAAAACTTTGGCAGCTGGTGGTTTAGTGGAGAAGCGAACAGATCTATGTCTGGAGTTCCCCATGACACTGTCAATTTTGAAATACATGAAGATCCAGTTTCCACCGTGGGGATCCATGATTTGTCTGCTTAACACATCTGCTAAGGAGTTCTGTGCTCCGGCAGAAACCTTGCCTGAAGAGTTAATTGCAAGCTGAGCGCAGTCTCCCATAAAATCATTGCTTGCCTGCACAATGGGTAAGAATGTGTTCCCCCTTGTTTGTTGATGTACCACATGACAGTTGTGTTGTCTGTTAGAATCAACACCTGCCCTGGAAGAAGTAATTCCTTGAAAGCCATTAATGCAAACTGGACTGCTAACATCTCCTTCATATTGATATGTAGATGCTGTAGTCTGGCAGGCCACTTGTCTTGTATCCACTTTCCATTTAGATGAGCTCCCCAAGCAATGTCTGAGGCATCTGTCGTTAGAATCTGACTCGCCTCTGGCCGGGTCACAGAGAGTCCCTTGTTTAGGTGACATTCCTGAGCCCACCACAAAAATTCCTTTTGAATGCAAGGTATTATTTGAATGACAGTGTCCAAATCCTGGCAGTGCTGTGTCCATACATTTTTGAGATACCATTGTAGCTTCCTCATATGCAGTTTGGCATTGGGAAGCACCAGAATACAAGATGCCATGAACCCTAAGGCTTGAAGGACTGTCCTTGCAGTCAGCCCGGACTGAAGAGATAGTTGATGGAAGTAACTGGAAAGATTTTTCTGTTTGTCCGGGGTTAAAAAGGCCATCTGGGCTGCTGTATTCAGTCTCACGCCCAGAAAGCACATGTCTTGAGAGGGTACTAGACTGGACTTTATTTCGTTCACAGAATACCCTAGGCATCTTAGCACTGCTATGACATATTCCAAATGCTGTAGAAGGTCTTCCTTTTCTTGAGCCAGAATCAGGCAGTCGTCCAAGTAAGGATAGATTTGAATTCCTTTTAGCCTGAAGTAAGCTATCACTGGAGCCAGAACCTTTGTGAATACTCTGGGCGCAGTAGATAAGCCAAAGGGCAATGCAGAGAACTGATAATGAGAATTTCCAGCTCGAAAACGCAGATACTTTCTGCAACTTAGTCTTATAGGCACATGAAGGTAAGCTTCCTTGAGATCTAAAGTTACCATCCAGTGATCTTTGCCCAGCAGAGGTAAAAGCTGTTGTAACGTCAACATTTTGAACTTGGGAATGTCCAGATAAGTGTTGAGGATAGATAAATCCAAAATTGGTCTCCACGTGTTCCCCTTCTTTGGTACTAGGAACAGGCGAGAATAAAATCCTAGGCCCCTTTCTGGCACAGGAACTGGCTGAATGGCCCCTATGTGGAGTAACAGAGAAATCTGCTTGTGAGCCTCTTGTCGTTGTAGAGGAGGAATGTCTGGCATGCCTTTGAAAAGAGGCAAGGTATGGAAATAAAACCTGTAACCGTTGTGAATAATGTCCAGAACCCATCTGTCTTGGGTAATTAAATCCCAATTTTCTTTGAAAAGAGATAGCCTTCCTCCCAACGGTGCTGCCAGGCGAGAATGAACTGGCAGCTGAAAAGGCAGGTCATTGGGTCTGTTTATGAAAGGACTGACCCCTGCCCTCACCAGAAGTCTGAGCAGGGGAACTCCCTGTCCTAGGCCTAAAAGAACCCTGAGCTCTGCCCCTACCACGTCTAGACCTACCCCTAGACTGGGAATCATAAGCAGGATAAGTCCATCCCTTAGTAGGCCAATTTCTACTAAACTTCGGAGGCTGCACCTGCAAAAAATCTTTAACAGTTTGCATAGACTTAGCCTTGTCCTCCATTTTCTTCAAAACTGCTTCCACAGGCGAACCAAACAACACCTCAGACTGTAAAGGAGCATCCAAAATCCTTGTCTTAACATGCTCAGCTAAATTCTGATCTCTCAACCAGGCGTGCCTACGAAGAACAGAACCAGTGGCAGCCACCCTGGAGGAGGCCTGCACAGCATCAAAACCACACTGCAAGGAATGTTTACCCACCTGTTCAGACACATGAACTAAATCCTGCAACTCTTTACACTCAATACCTTCAGCCAGAGCATCCACCTTAGATTTCAACTGTGAAAGAAGATAATTCTGATATTTCAACATGTGAAACTGACAATTCAACGCCCTCATGGCTAAAGTGGAAGAAGTATACACTTTCTTTCCCCATCTATCCAAAGCCCTTGCCTCTTTATCAGGAGGGACAGGATTTTTAACAACTGAGGCCTTCACACCCTTAGGCCCCTGAGAGACAGTTTCTGGGTCTGCCCTAGGACTCTTAAAAGATACTTATGAGCTTCAGGCACCCTATAATACCTATCCGGTTTAACTGGGGCAGGAGGCAAAGAATCAGGATTCAGGGAAGCCTCTGCAAACACATCTTCCACCACATTCAAAACAGGAGGTATAGCTAAAGGCCTATGCTGGGGTAAAACAAGAATTCCCTAAGCCTTTTCCTGGAATCAGAGAAATCTTGACCTTCCCATTTAAAATGCTCCCTCATGGAATGCAGAGTCTCTGAAAATGAAAAATCCTCAGGAGGAGAAGCAGAAGGAGTAGAATCATCCACATCAGAATCAGAATAAGGAGGGTACTCCTGCAAGTCTTCAGCCAAGACTCAAGCCACCGAGCATTGCTCAAAACTCTCAAACTCAGGTTCCACCCTAGGCCTCTTAACAGGAGGGGGCATAGAACCCCTTATCATAGTAATCAAATCCTCTGCCATTTTAAGCATATGTTTCTTAGGCAAAGACCCTGAAGCACTAGGAGAAACCCCACTGAAGCTAAACTTGGCCTGCCCCTCAAAGAAGCCTTGGAAACAGAAGGGAGGCTCTAACCACCTTAGGAAGAGAGGGAAGAACAGCCACCTGAGAAGCCCCTCAGCCTGGCCTACTTCCTGAGTGGATACATCCTGTAACAGTAAAGTCTCTCCCTGAGACTCCAAAGAAACACCTGGCAAAACCTCCGGCTCCACTGTGCCTTCTAAAGAACCGTCGTCTGGGTCTGTCGGTTCCTCCACTCTAGGCTTTGCTGCTTTATCCTTGCGCTTTTTAGCGAAGCGCCGGAGCATCCGACGGCATTTTATAATTACAACGCTTCCCAAACACTAACCTGGCACAGTCTAACCTTCTCTTAATAGTCCGTTTGTTAAATCTAGCACAAGAGCGCATCCAACAACGTCGTGCTCAGGCCCTAAACAAGGTATACACAAAGTATGGTAATCCCTATGAGGTATCTGTTTCCCACAAGAAATACAGTTATTCACTTTTTCTGACATCGGGTTAAATACTGAGGCAAGAAAAACCAAAATATTCCCAACGGGTACTTAGCCAACTTTGATTCGGTCTGAAACTCTGACTCCAGAAACTTTCAGAACGCCAACCTGCACTCGCAAAATTGCTTCTGCATCGGACCATGCGGCAAAAAAGACTGAGGATATGACGTCGGTCATGCGCATTAGTACCCTGACGTACTGACGTCAGTCTAATGCGCCCTGACCGACGTCAGCCATATACTTTGGTATTCGGGCCGACTGGACAGCGGACTACCCAATAGTTAGGACTGCAGCAATGTGGAATGAAGAACATCATATGAGCTTCACAATTTAAAATTCTGAAAAATCTAAGTTGTAGAAGCTTATAATTTGTTTCCCATACTTACAAAGGTGTTATTAATGCCAGCAGAAACTTCCTACGGATAGGCACAACATTCTAACAAAAAAGGGAAGCCTTTCCTGTTTCCTATCTCAGAACCAACAAAAGTGTCTCTCTCTTGCCCTCTGAGGGTACTCCAATAGGTGCAGAGGAAGTGCCTAACCTCTGGTTCATACTGGCTGTAAGTGTTACACCACAGGGATGCAGAGTAGTCGAAGATGCACCTAATGACCACAGCACAGCCACCCACTTACAATTGACTCAAACTGCTATTCTGCTCTGGGTGCTGCTGGTTCAAACAGGGGTAGCGTCAGTTTTTCTAGAAGAAAACTGAGGTCTCATGGAGGTGTGAGTTGTCTCCTGGTAGGTCCGAGACGGACCACTCCCCTAAGGAATTGTTTCATCAGAGGATGGGAAAAAGAGAAGAGGAAGAGTAGGAATGTTGGCTGAAATGATAGAGGTGTGAATCTTGATGGAAGAAAAGGACATGCCTCTGTCCACCAGGACAGACTGATCATCTAAAATGGTACAAATGTTGCCTGATTTAGGATTGAGGCCTTGCTGCACACACCAACTGGAGAATCTTTTCCACTTGGCTGAGTATGATTTCCTAGTAGTAGGTCTTCTAGCCTCTGAGAATGTCTTGAACTTGTCTGCTAAGGGTTATCTCAGAGTAGTACTTTATTGACTTATCCAGGCTGAGAGTTAGAGAGTCTGTAAGTTGGGATGCACAAACCTCCCCCTGTCCTGAGTCACAAGGTGCACTCTCTGAGGTAACTGCTGCATTTTTTTTTTTGTTGGTTAAGCTCAGTAGCTGATGATGCCAGTGCTGCCTGGGCCAGTATGGGGCTATCAGGATGACCCTTGGGCCTTCTTCCCTGAGTTTGAGGACCACCCTTGGAAGAAGAGGCATGGGAGGGAACACAAAGGAACAGGTAGCTCCAAAGGAAGGAGGACTGCATCTGTCCTTCAGGCTATGACAGTTTGCTCTTGGAACAGAATCTTTTCAGTTGAGCATTTTCTTTTTTTTTGTAAATATTTTTATTCATTTCCAAAAACAAGAAAGCATGAATGCAGGTTATTTATGACAATGAAGTATTTACAAATTATTTAAAAAGGTAGGCTAAAACCTCTAAACAGATATCAAACATTAAAACCAAAATAAAGTATTTACAAGGGTGTCTATTGTTGACATATAATTGAATTTCTATACAATTGTTTCCTGATTATAATCTGCTGCAGTCATTATTCTCCAGTATTTCAGTTACTTTTTGCCATGCTATGTATAATGATGTAGTTCTTTCAGTTCTTCCTTTAATAGTGTTCATTTCCAATTGCGATACTGCTGACACCATATTCATGAATTGCTTAAAGGTTGGAGAAGCTTTGGATTTCCAGTTTGATGTAATGTTCTTCCTTGCAATAGCTAGGAGAGTCCATAAGATTACATATTTTGTTGTTTGCATTTTCTTGAGTGACAAAGAGATCTATCTGTGGGGATCCTCATTTCTGGACTACGCTGAGAAATGTTTCCAGATGCAGAAGCCACTTGTGGGGATCCATCAAGTTCCTGCTGAGATGAGCTGCTAGAGTGATTTGAGACCCTGGGAGATTTTGGACCTCGAGGTGCAACCCCAAAGAATGAGCTGTCTCCTAGACCTGCATCGCTACTCGACAAAGAGGGTAAGAGTGGGTTCCCCCCTTCTTTCTGCACCACGGAAATGTGGTGTTGTCTGTTTTCACAAGCAGGATCCCTGGTTTTTACTGATCTTTGAAAGACACTAAGCCCTGTGCACTGCCATCAGTTCTTTCCAATTTATGTGCTTGTGCCTGTACTGATCTTCCCATCTGCCCAGGAACTTAAGGTGTTGGAATGAGCTCCCCAAGCTACCTCTGAAGCATCTACGATTAAAGCTTGGTCATGAGGGATGAACCTAAAAGGGAGACCCTGATTCTGGGCACATGCCAGTGTTCATCATGGAAATTCATCCTTGAAAAAAGGGATCAGTAGAATTTCTGTCTCCAAGGACTGTTAGTTTTGGCAACACAAATTATCGAGGTATCACTGGAGCTTCCTCAAATGTAGCCTGGCTAGATGAATCATGATGACACAAACTGCCATACAGTCTAATACTCTGAAGAATTCCCTGGCCGAGAAGTAGAGTTTCTGCATAATGTTTTGGAAGTACTGAGTCAATGAGGAGACCTTTTCTGGAGAAAGGAAGGCCTTTTGAAGGGAGGAATCCAGAAGAGCCCACAGGAAAACTATCCTGGTGGATGGGTCTGTGTTAGATTTGCAAAGATTTATGGTGAACCCCAAAGAGGTGAGGAGGGACTGAGTGAAGGCCAGGTCCTTTGGGAGCTTTAAGTGACTTGTGGCTTGAATGAGGCAGTCATCCAGATAGGGGTAAATCTGGATCCCTCTTGTTCTGCAGAAGGCAATCACAGGAGCTAAACACTGTGAAGACCCTGGGAACAGTAGACAAGACACACGACAGCGCACAGAAAGTACAGTTGTGTACACTTACCATAAATGTAGATGTTCAAGTGTATTCACTACTGTTGCAGTCATCACATTTGGGTCATCTGCTTGCAATAGCCCTCAGTCGGCCTGATTAACAAAGTCTTGGGTCCTGTGTCGGTTGCTGTCCCTTCTTCCATGACGCCAGGTCGTCAGGGGTATAAACCATGCAGCCGATGCCATTACATCAGTTTTTCTTGCCCCAGATGTCAGGTACCCCCCTAACAGGAAGCAATTAACTCTATAAATATACAAGGTTATACCTCCAACAAAAAAGCAAATACACCAAAAAGCTTTGAAGCATAGTAAAGGAGAGTAGAGGTATAGCCAAAAGAAGAAAGAGGGATGGAGGGAGGGTAACCAGGACTGATACAGTGAATACACTCTAACATCTACATTTATGGTAAGTGTACACAACTGTACTATGTTCTTTGTGTTTCACTGTTGCAGTCATCACATTTGGGTAGATTCCCAAAACTAAGGATGGAAGGAGGAATTTAGATAGCATTAGGGCCAGCTATAAGGCACTGCAAGATTGCAGTGGCAAAGCCAGCTCTGGATTTAGAGAAAATTGGCAGAAGTTAATGCTTGGTGAAAGTATGCACAGAACTCCAGATAGCAGCTTCTAGGATGTCCCTGGTAGGGACACCTCTGAGAAAGGATGTAGAGGTAGATGCAGCCCTGGTTGAGTGGGGCCTGATCCCCTGTGGGATAGGTTTTCCATGGTGCTTGTAGCAGAAATGAATGCAATGGCCTATCCATTTGGAAATGGTTTGCTTTGAAATAGCCTTCCCCTCTGCCCCTGCAGCAAATGCCACCAGCAGTTGGTCAGATTTCCTTTGAGGTTTAGTCCTGTCCAAGTAGAATCCAAGTTGTCTGTGCACATCTAAGGAGTGCAGTATCCATTCCCCTTTGTTCTGTGGATTAGGAAAGAAGGTTGGCAAATGAATGGACTGATTAAGGGCCACACTGGATACCACCTTGGGCATGAAGGAGGGATTGGTCCTGAGGGACACCCTGTCCGCATGCAAGATGATGAAAGGTTCCACTGCCATGAGCGTCTGTAATTCAGATAGCCTTCTTGCTGAAACGATTGCTAAAAGGAAAGCGGTTTTCCAAGAGAGGAATTTTAAATACGCAGTGGCAGCTGGCTCGAAAGGAGGAAGGGTGAGCTTTTCCAATACAACGTTAAGGTCCCAGGCTGGAGTTGGGGCTCTCCTCGGTGGTCATAGATTTTTGGCCCCTCTGAGGAACTGCTTAAGCAGTGGATGAGAGAAGAGGGGAGGTTCTGCGTTATAATGAGCTGAAATGGCTGAGGCGTGAATTTTGATGGAGGAGAAAGACAGGCCCTTGTGAAGCATCTCAGTTAAGTATTGTAAAATCTGAGGTAAACTAGGCACTGTTGTGCTCATCCCTTGAGACTGGTTCCAGGCACAGAATATTTTCCATTTTTCAGCATAAGATTTTCTAGTACTAGGCCTCCTTGCCTCTAAAATGATATCCATCACTGGTTTACTGAGGGTTGGTAAAGGAGAGATTAGGTAATTAGCCAGGCTGCTAGGTGCAGTGTATGAAGCCGAGGGTGCAGAACATGGTTCTCCTGCTGAGACAATAGGGTAGGAGTCTGAGGCAGGTGCCATAGGGACAACCGTGACACTGCACAAGAGGGGGTACCAGTGTTGGCGTGGCCAGTCTGGTGCAATCAAAATCATCCTTCGTTTGTTTTGTTTGATCTTTAGCAGTACTTTGGAGAGCAAAGACAGAGGAGGAAAGGCATAAACTGATAGGTTTTTCCAGCTGAAGGACAGAGCATCCACTTTCCAAGCTTGTTTGTGGGGTGTCCTTGTGCAAAATTTGTCCAATTGATAGTTCTGGGGGGGGCGCAAATACGTCTATATCTGGGCTCCACCATTTGCATGTCAACATGTTGAAAATCCTTGGTTTCAGTTTCCAGTCGTGTGCGTCCATGAGATTTCTGCTTAGTTCGTCGGCCATGGTATTTAGTTTTCCTGGCAGGAATTGAGCTGGTAGATGCACTTGGTAGCTTAGGGCTGTGTTCCAAAATGCCATGGCTAGTCTGGAGTGGGGGGTAAGAATGGGTACCCCCCGCTTATTTATGTACACATAACAGTGCTGTTGTCCGTCTTTACCATTAATTGTCCTGGAAGAATGTGGTCCTTGAAGGCTGTCAGAGCATTCTGTACAGCTAACATTTCTTTTTTGATTGATCTGCAAGTGCATTTGACTTGGGTTCCATTTGCCCTGAATGCACTTCCCTGCCAGGTGAGCCCCCCCCCCCATGCATAAGCTGATGCATCTGTTGTTAGGGTTTGGGCGGCACAGGGCGGTGTGAATGGTAGTCCCTTGTTTTGGTGGCAGGCCTCTGCCCACCAAAGAAACTCTAGGCGTAGGCAAGGTATGACAGGAATCATTGCTTCTAGATCCTGAGGATGTTGACACCATAGGCTTTTTAGATACCATTGTAGTTTCCTCATATGCAGTCTTGCATATGGAATTAGAAGAATGCAGGAGGCCAAGAACTCCAAGGCTTGTAGTATTTGCCTTGCAGATAAGTAAGGTTTTTGTGGCCACTTGTTTGAAGTAGGCTGTCAAATAAATTTGTTTCTCTGGTATGAGGAAAGCCATCTGAGAAGTTGTATTCAAGCTTGCTCCCAGGAATATGATTTGTTGACGGGGTACCAGGAGTGATTTATTTTCGTTTATGGTGTACACTAGACAAGTTAGCACCCTTTGTACAAAGGCCAGATAATTCAAAAGTATGTCCTGGCTTTCTGCCTGAATTAAACAATCGTCCAAGTATGGGTATATTTGAATATTTCTTTGCCTGTAAAATGCAATGACTAGGGCTAGGCACTTTATGAATACCCTGGGCGCAGTAGATAAGCCAAAGGACGGTGCAGAGAAATGGTAGTGATTGTAGCCTGCTTTGAAGCATAGGTATCTTCTGCAAGATTCCCTAATTGGAATGTGTAGATATGCTTCCTTTAACTAGAGTATTACCATCCAGGCACCTTTTCCTAGCATAGGAAGCAACTGGTGAAGAGTCAGCATCTTGAATTTTGGAATCACCAAAAAGGTGTTTAGAGTAGACAGGTGCAGAATAGGACGCCATAAATTGTCTTTTCTGGGTACCAGGAAACGTCTTGAGTAGAAACATTGTCCTTTTTCCTCTTCTGGTACAGTTTGAATAGCCTTTATGTTTAAATGAGAGAGTATTTGCTTTTGAGCCTCTGCACACTGATTTGGGGGTAGATCTGGCCAACCTTTTGGCGTTGGTAATGTGTGGAAGTGAAATCTGTATCCTTGGAATACTATATTTAAAACCCATTTGTCCTGGGTAATGAGTTCTCAGTTTTTGGCCTGTAAACCAATCTTTCCCTCTAAAGGAGCATTCAGTTGAGAAGTGCTTGGAAGTTTTAAAATCAAGTCATTGAGACAGTATTCCATAGGGGGAGTCTTACTATTCCCAGATTTGGAAGCAGAAGCCCCCCACTGCTTAGTCTTGCGTGCACCCTGGGACTGAAACTTGGGGTTTCTGCTGTGTCTGGGTTTGGATTGAGAAGGCCTGGAAGGAGCCGGAAAGGACCAATTCTTAGAGGGCCAATGCCTACTAAATCTTCGAGGCTGAACTTGTAAGAAATCTTTAACAGTTTGCATAGATTTAGCTTTATCTTTCATCTTTTTAAGAACTTCCTCAGCTTTGTTGCCAAACAGGCGGTCCTGATTTAAGGGAACATCAACAGTTTAGCTTTAACATGATCAGGCAAATATTGCTCCTTAAGCCAAGCATGCCTTCTGAGTACAGACCCAGTGACAGCAGCCTTGCAAGAGGCCACTAAAGAATCAAACGCACATTGCAAAGTATGTTTTCCAACCTGTTCAGCAGAATGCATTAAATCCTGTAATTCCTTATTTTCAGCACAATCAGGAATCAACATCATTTTCTGTTTAAGCAATCCAATAATATGTTGTTGATACTTTATTTTATTTATTTATTTATTTCAGTTTGATTACCAGGGAGGTCCACTGGGCTTGGGGGCCCGTTTTCAGTGGAGGCCCGGGGAGAAAAGCTCCAACAAGGAAATACAACAGTTTAATAATATGAAACTGACAGTTTAAGGTGCTAATGGCCATGGTCTCACCCCATCTATCCAGCGCCCTGGAGTCTCTATCAGAAGGGGTAGGGTTTCTGGCAGCAGAAGCCTTAATGCCCTTTGGTCCCTGTGAAATAGTCTCTGGATCCGCAATAGGATTTTTGAAAAGGAACTTGTGAGAATCAGGAACCCTGTAATATCTGTCAGGTTTTCTGGGAGCAGGAGGCAAAGAATCAGGGGCCAAACTAGATTCCAAAAAGATATCATCAACAATATCTAGTACAGGAGATATAGCTAAAGACCTATGCTGAGGCAAGAGTAAGAAATCCCTAAGCCTCTTTTTCGAATCAGAAAAATCCTAGCTTTCCCAGTGGAAATGCTCCCTTAGAGTGTGCTAGGTTGCACCAAAAGAAAAATCCTCTGGAGGGGAAGCAGAGAGAATAGAGTCCTCTGCATCAGAGTCCTCATAAGCAGATAAGGGTAAATCCAGATCATCAGAAGACTTAGAAAAATCAGAATCCTGGTCAGAAGATTCATAAACAATTTCAGTCCTAGATCTCTTAGAAGAGGGTGGTTGGCTTTCCCTGATTAAAGTTATAAGATCTTCAGTCATTCTTATCATTTGTTTTTTAGGCATAGAGGCCTGAGCACCTGAGCATGCGGCCTGGGTGTCTGTTTTCTAGGCATGGTTCGAGGTTTAGGCCTTAAAGAAGAAGGAGGTGTCTGTTTAATATGCAAATCCATAGGTCTGAATACACCCTCAGAAGCTGGTACCTGCACAGCGGCTCCGGACCCATCCAAGGTAGAGACATCCGTAGGTTCCACGGTTGAAGCATCTCGCAGCATACCGGACTCCGAATGGGTCTCAGTAGAGGCCTGCGAATCAGAAGTAGCGGGTATCAGGGGCTGCGAAAGCGCCTCACTGAATACCGGCGAACTGGTGACTGGCTTAGAAGCGTCGTCAACAGCTTTGGACTTATGCGGCCTGTCTCTGTCTTTATCTTTGTGGTTTTTTGGAATTCCGGTAGTCTGATGGCTTACAGACATTTCTGGATAATTGAACAGAGAACCGAAATACTTAGAAGTGAAAATATACCAAAGACGGATAGTGCGTTGATTAAATAAGGCACAAAACCGACAGCAAGGTACGTCGTGGTCAGGGCCTAGGCAAGGAATACAGTACGAATGAAAATCTTTGGGAGGTATTTGCTTTCAACAAGAAATGCAATTAACTTTTACTGACATCGGTAAGGAGCAAGAAAAAGTTTCCCCAACGGGGTACTTAGCTTTAGTTGAAGACTTCGGTTCTGAAACTCGAAAACGAAAATTTCAGAAGTCGGCTGACCGGCACTTGCGAACTGCTTCTGCTTCGAGCACCGCACGGCAAGAAAAACTGATGTAATGGCGTCGGCTGCATATTTTATACCCCTGACGACCTGATGTCATGGAAGAAGGGACAGCAACCGACGCAGGACCCAAGACTTTGTTAATCAGGCCAACTGAGGGCTACTGCAAGCAGATAGCCCAAATGTAATAACTGCAACAGTGAAACATGAACATCTGAAAGTACCTGCCCTGAAGTGAAGAAAACATCTGCAAGACTCCTATATAGCAATGTGCAATTAAGAATATTTTAGGTCCAAGGTGATCATTAAGGTCTGAGGGGCTATCAAGGGGAGAAGCTTTTGGAGAGTCAATATTTTGAACATCGGTAGCAGCAGGGACTAGTTGAAGGCAGAAAGGTCTAGGATAAGGCGCCAAGGGCTTCCAGTTCTGGGAACCTGGAGCAGCCTGGAGTAGAACCCCTTTCCCTATTTGATGAGCTGGTACTGTTTCAACTGACCCTGTGAGCACAGGTTGGGAATCTGAGAAAGGGCTGCCACTCTCTGATTTTGTAGAACGTCTAGGTAACCTGAGCATCTTAATGGCTCTTTGAAAGTAAGCTTGTAACTATCAGACATAACTTTCAGAACCCACTTGTCTGAAGTAATGAGGGACCAGTTTTCTTTAAACAGGGATAGCCTTCCTCCTATCTGTCCTGGAGATGGTGGGGGTGAGGTAGGGGAACAAATGTCATTGCTGCTCTCTGCCTGGGCCCTGTGGCTTAGAACTCCCCTGTTTGGGGGTTCCTGAGGACCACTGCCTAAGCCTTTGTGACTGCTGCTTCCTTTGAGGCCTTTCCCTGTGAAGCATCCATTGACCGCCTTTTGATTGAGAGGGAAAGGACCAGTGTTTAGTGGGAAAATTCCTACTAAACCTAGGAGGCTGAACTTGGAAGTCTGACAGTTTGCATAGATTTCACTTTATTGTCCATCTTTTTTAGCAGAGCCTCAGACTTTGGCCCAAATAGGAAATCCTCATCCAGGGGTGCATGTAGAAGTTTGGATCTGACATGGTCTGGCATAGTCTGCTCCCTAAGCCAAGCATGTCTTCAAACGACAGAGCCAGATACAGCAGCTTGGCTAGAGGCCTCTGTAGCATTATAGCCACAGTGTAAAGAGGGTCTTGCCACCTGGGAGCTGGAATGATAAAAATCTAATAATTCTTTAGAAATGTTCCTGTCCTCCAGGGAGGAAATATTTTGTTTCACTTTATATCTAAAATACTTTGTTTTAGTATCCCGCATCTTGCCCTGGCTGCTGTGTGTCCCCGGTGCCAGCAGGTCATTGCAATCTCTCAACCTCCTCCCTGCATTAAGAAATTGAGAACCTACCTGCCTGGTCAATGACTCCCATCAAATAAGTCCTACCATCTCATCTGCATGCCTAAGAAACCTTTTGTCCTGTGCTCAAAGTCCCTCCCTCCAAAGGAGTAAAGAAAGTACGTTTGACCCCCTGACCAAAATGTGTACTGAATTGTTCTTTATGACATAAAAATAGGTAGTGTATGTTTTAAGTCTCACTCCTGAGCCAGGTTCCCAGCAGCCAGTCCCAGCTCTCCCCCTAACTATTAACCCTTCTCTCCTTTGGATCTATTAATTGAGTTACTTTTTCTTGCTTTATTTCTACTTTGCCAGCTTGCTGTAATCAAGCTGTTATCCACTAGATGGCACCCTACATTTGGCTTGTGTTATATCCCTTATTCCCTTCTCTAGTATTATATCCCTCATTACTTACTATTTTCTCTTCTTTTTTCTCCTCTTTTCTATTACTACCCCCTGTTAGCTATATTCCCTTTCCCTTCTCAACTATCTCCTGTAACCTAACTATTGTAATAGTACTCACCTGGAATTACCTAGAGCTCCTCAACAATCTGCAGCTTTCTGATAGTCTCTGGGATCTCATTTTTTACTTGCTCTAACCTGCTCCGTTCACCCTGCAGGCTCACTTGGCTCACCTACCCTTCCCCCAAATACCACCCACCCCCAGAGGTCCTACTCTTATACCTATCAAACCACACCACTTCTTCATTCCACCAATCATAATCACATTTCCATTAAACAATCTTCTCTATTTTCCCGCCTTTTTTCCACCACTTCCTCTCTCTCTCTCCCACCACTCCCTTTTGCCTTTCCTTACCACACCTACTTCACCTCTGTACCTAGAGTAATAATTTATATCTACCATGTCAATGAATAAACTCTCCACCCTAGTCCTCTTACAGAGGTTACTCATACACTTCTACCTCTAACTCTAGCACACATGCTAACCTCCTATGAGCACCCAGTATATTCACACTTTCTCTACCCTACTAAACAATCTACCTCTTCTTCACTAGCCTCTCACACTGACCATTACAACATTACTTCCACACCCAGCTATCTACTACCTAAATACCATATGACAGCCCACATTAGATACAACTTCCCTAATACCAAAAGATATCCATTTCTTCTCAGTAAATATACTAATACTAGATATCTAACACTACTCCTCTCCCTAAAGGATGGAGATATTCACCCAAACCCTGGTCCAAACACCTCCACTACCACTCAACTCGTCAACCCAAACCACTTTGTCATCCACTTACTTAAAAAACCACCCAACTCACTCTTAACAGCTCACCTCAACACAAGTAGCATTAATAATAAAATAACTCCATGCTCTCTTGGAACTCTACTCCTTTGATATTATTTGTCTAACAGAAACTTGGTTAAAACCTGTAACTAAAGACAATGAAGTTATCCCACCTGGTTACAACATCTTACGTCTTGACCATGTAGCCAAGAAAGGTGGTGGAGTAGCAGTTCTATTCAAATCTGATTTTCAAATAACCATCTTCAATCAAAAACCTCCTCAGGACTCTAATGCTGAGATACTTATTACCAAGCTTCAGCTAAACTCAGTCAAATTTATCTATATTATCTGCATCTATGTTCCTCCAGGTAATAACATTACTATCAAAAACATCCTTTGTTGGTTATCTCAAAACCTTCCCCAAGAAACCATAATCCTAGGTGATTTTAACATTGATTGGAAATGTTGTAACAACAACTACCCTACTAGCCATATTAATCTCTATGGGTTTACCCAAACTATTACCTCCCCTACTAGAATAAACAAGACTAACAAGAAAGAAAGCACCTTAGATTGGATACTCATTAATAATCAACCCCAGACTTATGAATCTGGAACCCTCCCTGACGACGTAAGCAACCACTCACTAACCTACATTATCAGGCTCAAAACCAATCCACCCATTCAACCCATATTTAGGAAAATTAGAACCAACAAAAACTTCAACTTGGATCTATTCCTAAGTGAACTTAGAGCATGTAATTGGTCCCCCTTAAAACACCTTTCTCTAGATGAAACTGTTGATTACTTTAATGCTAATTTCCTAGCCATACTCAACCATCATGTTCCTACCCGCTCTATTAGGATAAGAACTAAATCTGCTCCTTGGCTTTCTAAGGAAACGAAGCAAAAAATCCATCTCATAAATAAATACTGGAATAAATCACGCTTAACTAAAAACCCTGTTGACCTCCAAAACTACAAACAACTGAGAAATGAAACAAAAAAAAGCTATACTGTCCGATAAACAAAACTATTACCTACAATCTCAGCAGACCAGCCATAATAAACCACAAACGTTCTGGGCAAGTATTAATCAATTGTTACATCCCGGTCAATCTATCACACCTAACCCACAAGGCACTGACAGGGACAATCCCAAACAAACTGCTAATGCCTTTAATACCTTTTTCATCAAAGCAATTCAAACTCTTGCCAGTCAGCTCTCTCCTCAAAATGTAACTATATCTAATTCTGACTCTAACCAACCACCTCCAGTTCTCTTCCAACCTGTCCCAACAGCATTTATTCTCACCCTAATCCAAAAACTCAAACCATGCACTCCCTCCGCTGACCAACTACCCAGAGAATACTTACAGTTAGCAGCCAAATCTATTGCTTATCCCATCTCCATTCTCATCAAGAGAACCATCACTGAAGGATACATCCCCAAACTTTGGAAAGTCTCTCATATTATTCCCCTTCATAAGGGGGGGAGACTCCAGTGAACTCTCCCAACTATCATCTCATAGCCCTACTTTCTCCTTTATCTAAGATAATGGAAAGATGTGTCCACAGGCAATTGCTAGACCACCTTCTCCATAATAACCTGCTTTCCAACTCCCAACATGGTTTCAGACCTTCCCACAGCACAACTACTACCCTCCTTTCCTTTATGGACACCATCAACAAAAACCGTAACCTTAACATGCTTTCCTCTGCACTTTTCATTGACATGTCCAAGGCTTTCAACATGGTAAATCACAATATACTCAAACATTCTCAAATCTCTGTCACTTGCCATACTAGCTATAAAATGGTTCCAGTCCTACTTAAATAACACACATCAAGCTGTGCTCTGGAACACCATTCTTTCTACCCATCTACATGTTAATATTGGTGTCCCTCAAGGGTCCATACTGGGCCCTCTCCTGTTTTCTATATTCATCAATGACCTTCACCAAGTAGTTCCCCAAGCTACATGTATACAATACGCTGATGACTCCACACTTATATGCTCAGCCACATCTGTATCTGAACTTCACTCCCTTACACAAGACATATTTAACTCTGTAGAAAGTACAGTTGTGTACCTACCATAACTGTAGATGTTCAAGTGTATTCACTGTTGCAGTCATTACAATTGGGTTTTCCTGCTGGCAGGCTACCCGCAGTCGGCCTGAGTTCCAAAGTTTAGGTCCAGCGTCGGTTGCCGTCGCCTCCTCCCTGACGTCAGTGCGCCAGGGGTATAAAAGATGCAGCCGATGCCATTTTCTTCAGTTTTTCTTACCCCAGATGTCAGGTGTCCCTAAAATGGTAGGCTCACTAATGCCAAAAAGCATCCATAACCAAAAAACAACTTTTTCTTAATCTACAAGCAAATACACCACATAGGTTGTACAGAATAGAGAAGTACAGATAAGTCCCAGCAAGGAAAAGGGGGATGGAGGGAGGGTAACTTGGACAGCACAGTGAATACACTCGAACATCTACATTTATAGTAGGTACACAACTGCACTATATTCATCGGGTTTCACTGTTGCAGTCATTACAATTGGGTTGAATCCCAAAGCTATGGTTGGGAGGCTGGTGCTAAACAGGATTAGGAGAGGCTATCAAGCCCTGCAAAACTGCAGTGGCAAAGCCTACCCTGGATTTAGAATAGAGAGGTAAGTGATAGTGCTTTGTAAAAGTATGCACTGAACTCCAAGTTGCAGCCTCTAAGATGTCTTTGGTTGGTACTCCTCTGAGGAAGGCTGCTGAAGTGGCTGCTGCTTTGGTGGAATGTGGCCTAATGCCCTTAGGCACTGATTTGCCATGCTGTGAATAGCAGAAACGAATGCAGTGGCCTATCCACTTTGAAATAGTCTGCTTTGAGATAGGCTTTCCTTGTGATCCTGCAGCATATGCTACTAGAAGTTGTTCAGTTTTTCTGACAGCTTTGGTTCTGTCCAAGTAGAAGCGTAGCTGTCTGTGAATATCCAAAGAATGCAGAAGTCTCTCACCCTTATTCCGTGGGTTTGGGTAAAATGTAGGCAAGAATTGTTTGGTTAAGGGCTACACTGGTCACTACCTTAGGCATAAATGTAGGGTTTGTCTTCACAGAAACCCTGTCAGGATGGAAAATGATAAAAGGTTCCACAGCCATGAGTACCTGTAACTCTGAAACTCGTCTAGCAGAGGTTATTGCTAGGAGCAGAGCTGTTTTCCAGGATAAGAATTTTATATCAGCTGCAGAGGCTGGCTCAAAGGGAGGCAGTGCAAGTTTTTCCAAGACATAGTTGAGGTCCCATGCAGGTATTGGTGCTCTCCTTGGGGGTCTTATGTTTTTGGCCCCTCTGACGTACTGCCTTAGTAATGGATGAGAAAAAATAGGTGGTTCTGCATTGTAATGAGCTGAAATGGCAGAGGCATGAATTTTAATGGATGAAAAGGAAAGGCCTTTATCCAGCATCTCAGTTAAGTATTGCAAAATCTGAGGAATATTTGGAACAATCGTGTCAATACCTTGTTCCTGGTTCCAAGCACAGAATCTCTTCCTCTTTTCTGCATAAGAGTTTCTGGTGCTAGGCCTCCTGGCCTCCAAAATAACATCCATAACTGCTTTAGAAAGAGGTATGTCTTGAATGGCTACATTCTCCGCCATGCTGCCAGGTTTAGGGTCCTGAGTTGGCTGTGCAGTATCTGACTGTCTTGAGTCAATAAGTGAGGAATTTGAGGTAGTGTCCAAGCTGGGCATTGGGACAAGCTCTTTAGGATTGGGTACCAGCGCTGGCGGGGCCAGTCTGGGGCAATCAGAATCATTTTTGGCTTCTCTTGTCTGACCTTGAGGAGTACCTTGGGGAGGAGAGGCAGAGGAGGAAAGGCATATACTGTTAAGTTTTTCCAGCTGAAAAATAGAGCATCCACTTTCCATGCTTGCTTGTGATAAGTCCTTGTGCAGAATCTTTGTAGCTGGCAATTGTGAGAAGAGGCAAATAGGTCTATGTCCGGGCATCCGCAGTTCCTTGTTATCATGCTGAAGACTTGTGGATCCAATTTCCACTCGTGGGGATCCATTAGGTTTCTGCTTAGTTCGTCTTCCAGAGTACTGATCCTTCCTGGCAGGAATTGTGCTTGCAGATGTACTTGGATGCTGTGTCCCACAAGTTCATGGCTAGTCTACAGAGGGTGTAGGAATGTGTGCCCCCTTGCTTATGTACCACATGACTGTGGTATTGTCCGTCTTTATCAGTAGTTGTCCTGGATGAAGTAGATCCCTGAAGGCTGTCAGGGCATTTTGAACTGCTAGCATCTCTTTTTGACAGATATGTAGATGCATTTGACTTATGGACCATGTGCCCTGAATACATCTTCCTGCCATATGTGCCCCCCAGGCATAATCTGATGCATCTGCTGTCAATGTCTGCCTGGCTGTGGGTAAGGTGAATGGCTGTCCCGTGTTGTGGTGACAGGCTTTTGCCCACCATCGAAACTCCTGTTGCAGGCAGGGAATGAGGGTAATTATTGTTTCCAGGCTGGGGCAATGTAGAGTCCAAATACTTTTTTAGATACCACTGAAGTTTCCTCATATGCAGTCTTGCATATGGAATTAGCAGAATGCAGGATGCCATGAAGCCCAAAGCCTGCAGAATTTTTCTTGCAGATAACTGGGTCTTTGTTGCCAACATTTTGAAATAAGTAGTCAGTTGTCTGTGTTTGTCTGGTGTGAGATAAGCCATCTGGGCAGTTGTATTTAAGCTTGCACCCAGGAATATTTTCTCTTGAGAGGGTACGAGTTTTGATTTCTTTTCGTTTACTGTGTACCCTAGGCCTGCTAGTAATGTTTTTACAAACGTCAGATGCTGTAGTAGAGTGTCCTTGTTCTCTGCTTGAATAAGGCAGTCGTCCAAGTAAGGATATATTTGTGTATTCCTCTTTGTCTGCAAAAAGCAATTACTGGTGCCAGGCACTTTGTGAAGACCCTGGGCACAGTAGATAAGCCAAAGGGCAGTGCAGAGAATTGTAATGCATTGAGCCAGCTATAAATCTGAGGTATCTCCTGTATGATTGTCTGATTGGGACATGTAGGTATGCCTCTTTTAGGTCTAAAGTCACAAGCCAAGCCTTCTTGCCCAGCATGGGCAGAAGCTGCTGCAGGGTTAACATTTTGAATTTTGGAATGTCCAGGAATGTGTTCTGGATAGACAGGTCCAGTATTAGTCACCAGGTTTTGTCCTTTCTGGGCACCAAGAATAGCCTTGAGTAAAATCCTCGTCCCTGCTCTTGCTGTGGTACTTGCTGAATGGCCCTCATGTCCATGAGGGATGAAACTTGTTTTTGTGCCTCTGCCCATTGATTGCGTAGCAGGTCTGGCATACCGTTTGGCCTTGACAGGGTGTGAAAGTGGAACCTGTAGCCCTGGCATACGATATTTAAGACCCATTTGTCCTGCAAGATCATGTGCCAATTTTGAGCAAAAAGTGCTAGTTTTCCCCCCAAGGGAGATGCCAGAAGATAAGTGCTTGGTGCTGGCAGGAGAAAGTCATTGAGACTGTTTCCTGTATGGCTGTGATTTTTCTTCTCCGCTTTTGGAGGTTGAAGCACCTCATTGTTTAGGCCTGTATGAGCCTTGGGGCTGTGATCTGCCTCTGGGGCATCTGTATCTACCTCTTTGTGGCCTGTCTGACACTGGAAAGGACAAATTCTTTGCAGGCCAGTTCCTGCTAAATCTTGGAGGCTGTACCTGTAAGAAATCCTTGACTGTTTGCATAGATTTAGCTTTGTCCTCCATTTTCTTCAAAACCTCTTCTGCCTTAACACCAAACAAGGCATCATGTTGTAATGGAGCATCTAATAATTTTGCTTTAACATGATCGGGCAGATTCTGTTCTTTTAACCAAGCATGCCTCCTAATGACAGAACCTGTAACAGCGGCCCTGCAAGAGGCCTCTAGAGAATCAAAACCACATTGCAAAGTATACTTTCCTACTTGTTCAGCAACATGCAATAAATCCTGCATTTCTTTGTTTTCTGCACATTCTGAATTTGTCAACATTTTTTTTTAAGCAGTGACATTAGATATTGCTGATATTTAAGCATATGAAATTGACAATTTAAAGCTCTTACAGCCAAGGTAGCAGAAGTATAAATCTTTATCCCCCATCTGTCCAGGGCCCTTGAATCCCTATCAGAGGGTATAGGTTTTTTTGCAGTGGACGCTTGACCCCTTTGGGACCCTGAGAGAGAGTTTCTGGGTCTGCAGCAGGGTTTTTATAAAGAAATTTAGGTGAATCAGGAACTCTGTAGTATCTGTCTGGCTTAACAGGAGCTGGTGGCAAAGAGTCAGGAGACAGTCTGGACTCTGAAAATACATCATCTACAATGTCTAAAACAGGAGGAAGAGCAAGGGGCCTGTGCTGAGGTAATAAAAGGAAGTCTCTGAGCCTTTTCTTGGATTCTGAGTAATCTTGGCTCTCCCAGTGGAAATGCTCCCTCATAGTAAGCAGGGTTTCCCCAAAAGAATAATCCTCAGGAGGAGAGGCTGAAGGAATAGATTCTTCAGCATCAGAATCCTCATACGGAGGAAGAGAATATTCCTGGTCAGAAGAGGAATCAGAGGAAATGGAAATCTGATCTGAAGATGCATACTCTATCTCTTGCCTAGACCTCTTATCAGGAGGGGGATGGGAACCCCTGATCAAAGTAATTAGGTCTTCGGCCATTTTAAGCATCTGTTTTTTAGGCATGGGGGCCTGTCCAGAAGAATGCTGTACTTGTTTCTTTGCCTTTAGAGCTGCTTTAGGTCTTTGCTTCTGAAGCTGAAGTTGGTTTTACATACAACTGTGTAGGCCTGAAAACACCCTCAGAAGCAGATGCCTGCTCAGCGGCTCCGGACGCATCTGAGGGAATAGTTTCCGAGTGTCCAATACCTTGAGTTTCCAGCGGCCTAGTCAGCTCCACGTGGGAGTCGGAAGCGGCCTGTGGCTCTGAGGTAGCGGGCGTCAGTGGCTGCGAAAGCTCCTCACTGAGACAGGCCTAGCAGAAGCCTCGTCGTCGGTTTTGGACCTCGGGTGCCTGTCCTTTTCTTTGCGCTTTTTATAAACTCCGGTAGTCGGTTGCTCCGACGGCATTATATAGTTAAATCTTCTGCCAAAATAATGAAATGCAAAATCGTACTGACGCTTAATAGTGCGTTGGTTAAATCTAGCACAAAACCGACAACTAGCAACGTCATGGTCAGGACCTAGGCAAGGAATACAGTAAGAATGAAAATCCTTATGAGGTATTTGCTTCCCACAAGAAATACAATTAACTTTTTCTGACATCGGTCTGGAGCAAGAAAAAAGTTTCCCCAACGGGGTACTTAGCTTTAATGAAGACTTCAGATCTGAAATTCGAATTTGAAAATCTCAGGAGTCGGCCGACCGGCACTTGCGAACTTCTTTTGCTTCGGGCACCGCATGGCAAGAAAGACGGAAGAAAATGGCGTCGGCTGCATCTTTTATACCCCTGGCGCACTGAAGTCAGGGAGGAGGCGACAGCAACAGACGCCGGACCTAGACTTTGGAACTCAGGCTGACTGCGGGTAGCCTGCCAGCAGGATAACCCGATTGTAATGACTGCAACAGTGAAACACGATGAACATCTATGGTCTCCTATTAAACCCTAAAAAAAACTAAACTTCTCCTTTTTACACCTACCAGTAAATCTCCACCAATAGACTTCACTGTAACATCCAATAATGGTACTCTTATATCCCAAGATCTTACTACCAAACTGCTAGGTATCACCATAAGACAACAACCTTAACTTTGACACCCATATCAACAACACTTTGAAAAGTACAAATAAAAAATAGGCTCTCTTTATATGATCAAACCCTTCCTCACTCCTGCAACTAGAATAACTATTGCCCACCCATCTAATCTCTACCCTTCTTTATGCCTCACCCATATTTACTAATCTGTCAAAAAATAACCTTTAGAAACTAGAAAACTCCTACAATAATATAGCCAGGTTTGCCACAGGTAACCATTTCAGAACACACCACTGTATTAATCTAAAGCATCTAGGGTGGCTTGAATTACAGCAGCAGCTGAAATTTAATCAACTGGCTATCGCCCATAAAATACTTTATCAACCTGCCAAGACACCCATCCTATCTAACCTTATTCACCCCTACAATAACCTGAAGTCCTCAAGATCTTTACAAAAACTTCTTGTAAATATCAATAAATCATACAATAGAGCTGGAGACTCTCTCTTCTCTAATACTGTTGGAAAAACCTGGAACCTACTTCCCTCCGAACTTTCCACACTTCCCTCTATTACTCTGTTTAAAAATAAACTTAAGGTCTTCCTCAAAACACATTGGATGTGCCCCCCCTGTACTAAACCTGACTGACCAACATGTTCTTGTTACTAGATTCAACCTTACCTTCTCATCTCTGCAATAATTTCATCTTAACAACTACTATTCTACCTCTCCATCATAGTCTTACTTATTACTGTATTCTCAAAAAAGTGACATGTTTTACTACTAGATGTATTACTCAACTGCTACTCCATTTTACTTTCTTTTTATCTTCCTTTCTTAACTACATTTATACTGTACTTTTTAGCTATTATTCTTTCTCAACATTTAATTGTAACTTCATTAGTAACTGTACTAAGTCTAGTCAAATATTTTGCATTTTTTTATACTTTATAAATGTGTGACCACTTAAGTTTTTTTTTTTTTTTTTTTACGGTGAATGTATTTGCATTTTAAATATGTACTTCCATAGATGTGAACTTTATTTAAACTGTTTGGAGCTTTTCTCCCCGGGCCTCTACTGAAAATGACACAATTCAACCAAAAGACAAAAATCCAGAAAGGTCGTCAGCAAGACGTCTCCAAAAGCTCGGACAACAAAAATTGAGTAAAATAGAGTAAAATAATCCACCGTTTATTGAAAAACACACAGAGCAATAAAAGGTTAAGCGCTTTCGTCTGAATAATATCAGACTTCCTCAGAACCATGAATGAAAACGCTCTAATAGTATTTAAATACATTTTGGCGCCAACTTCCTTATACAAACAATTAGTTCTTAAAGAGTCACACTCCTATGCTGTAGCAAGAACTTTTTTTCTCAAATGCTCATTAATACAGAATACATAACTACTGAAAATGGACATATATCCAGCTAGACTAGCCCGGTCAACAAATGTAAAATAAAATAAATACATAAATATTTTATCATATGAAACTGGCAGTTAAGGGCTCTCATGGCATGGGCAGCAGAGGTATAGATTTTTTTTTTTTAATCCAAACCTATCAAGGGACCTGCTTTCCTTGTCAGTAGGTAAAGGATTCTTAAAAAAGAGCTGACTTTTGCTCCCTGCTCTGGGTCAGCAGTGGTGTTTTTGAAAAATAGCTTTTTATGAGTCCAGCATCCTGTAAAACCTGTCTTGTTTTCAAGGGGCTGGGGGTACAGAGTGTGGGTTCGGGGAATAATCCATAAAAACATCCTCTACCACCAAATACAGGAGGAACAGCCAAGGGTTTGTGTTCTGAGAGGTCAATGAATTCCTTAACCCTATTTTTAGATTGTGGGTATTCCTGTGGCTCCCAATGGAAATGTTCCCTCATGGCATGGAGTGTTTTCCCAAAAGTGATGTCTTCAGGAAGTGAAGCTCATGGTAGATTCTCCTCAATCTGAATCTTCAAAGGAAGTAAGGTAGGGTTCCTCCTCAAAGACAGACCCTTCCTGGTCAGAATCCTCATCTGAATCAGGAAGGTCAGACAAAAAATACAGGAGTAGGATCCCTCTTCCTTTTCCTTGGGGAAGGCTCCAAAGGGGGTTGCCTAGCTCTGACTAAGGAGATTAGGTCCTCAGCTAACCTGATCAGGTCTTGCTGATAACTGGGTGAGTGGGAGCTGGTAGGCCTAGGCATAGGACCTGAGGTAGAACCCTTTTATAAACAGTTTTAGACTTGTGCTTGGGTACATCCGTCACTCTGATGCCAGTCTCTTTGTAAGGCAGAACTGATTCAGGCTGACACCTCAAAGGAATGTTGCCAATGCAAGATCACACACTGGAAGCAGAGGTCTGCTGAACGATCTAGACTTAACCGACAAAGTGAAAGTCAAGGCTTGTGTAGAAATTGAGGGACCCTACAACATGTCAGACACCATAAGGGTCTCTAAAAAGGCCTGCGCCACCACCTCAGTCACAGAAGGGGACTGTGAAAGTGCCTCGCTTTCCTCAGCGAAAATGAGCCTTGGGCGACTGGCCGATGGTGAATAGTTGCTGTCTGAGGCCCTAAGCCTGGGTCTTTTTCTTCAGCTTTCTTACGCTTGGGGAGCAAAACCTCATGGCGACCAGCAGATATCATCGAACAATACACAGAAGATTGCAAACTAAGATGTCTAGCTAAGATTTTGGCCCTACACCTGATAGTCTTAGAATTGAAACGGGTGCAAAAACGACAATTAGGGATGTTGTAATCCGGGCCTAGACAGGTGACATACAAGTATTAGTCTTGTTGTAGGATTTGTTTACCACAGCTGAGACAATTATTAACCTTATCTGACGTGATAAAGAATAAAAAGCAGTTCCCCAATTGGATCCTTAGCTTTAAAACACTTTTCTCTGGTGCAGACTGACCGATGCACTGTAACACTGCTTCAGGCTCCAACGACAAGAAGACCGAGGTAATGGTGTTGGCTTGCTCCCTTTATATCCAAGCTACTGATGTCAGGGAAGGCATCCACCAGCATTAGAAGGCGGGAGACTTTTACTCTGGTAGTCGGGCCAGCAGGAAATACCAAAAATTAGGACTGCAACAGTGAAACACGAAGATCATCACATGACCCTGAGAAAGAATAAAGACTGATTTCTGAAATTTACTGTAAATCCCAGGTTTTGTAGGAGAAAAATAGTATACTGGAAGTGCTAAAGCAAGATCTCAAGGGAGGAAGTCTGAATGAGCAGGACATCCAAATAAGGAAAAATATGAATCCCTTTCACCCTGCAAAAAGCAATCGTAGGAACAAGGCATTTGGCAAATACCCTTGGGGAAGTAGAAAGTCCAAAGGGCAAAGCAGAGAACTAAAAATGCAAGGAAGAAAGAGAAACACTCAAGACAGGATTTATGTATCAATGCCAAAGGCACAAGAACTGGGCTAGACTAGATGGAAATTATATCTCACAGGAGCATGTGTATTTCACAGTTTTGATAACTATTTCAGATGATGCACCAATAAAAAAATGATGAAATATTCAGGATAAAGTACAGTTTTGTACCTACCATAAATGTAGATGTTTGAGTGCTCATACAGCTGCAGTCATAACAGATGGGTTATCCTGCCGTCAGGCGGGTCCTCGGTCGGCCAAATTCCAAAGTCTAGGTCCGGCGTCGGTTGTCGTCGCTTCTTCCCTGACGTCAGTGCGACAGGGGTATAAAAGAGGCAGCCGACGCCATTTTCTTCAGTTTTTCTTGCCCCAGATGTCAGGTGCCCCCAGAAGGAAGGCAAACATAATGTTATGCAAAGATGCAATGTTGATAAATCAAAAACAGTAGTTGCAAGCAAATACACCATAAAAGAATACCCCAAAAAGGTTATATGAAAAGTGTTTGTCATAAGGCCTGTCCTAAGAGGGGATGGAGGGAGGGAAACCTGGACTGCAGCTGTATGAGCACTCGAACATCTACATTTATGGTAGGTACAAAACTGTACTATGTTCATCGTGCATAGAGCTGCAGTCATAACAGATGGGTAGAATCCCAAAGCTAAGTAAGGGTGGTAGGCACTAAGTGGGACTAGGAGGGGCTAGGATGCCCTGCAGGACTGCTGTGGCAAAGCCCGCTCTAGATTTTGAGTATAGAGGGAGGTGATAGTGCTTGGAGAAAGTGTGCACTGAACTCCAGGTGGCTGCTTCCAAAATGTACTTGGTAGGGACCCCCCTGAGGAAGGCTGCAGAGGTAGCTGTGGCTCTGGTGGAGTGGGATCTGATGCATGCAGGCACAGCTTTTCCATGGAATGAGTAACAAAAACGTATGCAGTGGGCTATCCATTTTGAAATTGTCTGTTTGGAAATAGCCTTTCCCTGAGCACCTACAGCATAGGACACAAAGAGTTGCTCAGATTTCCTGAATGGCTTTGTTCTGTCCAAGTAGTAACGAAGTTGTCTGTGAATGTCCAAGGAATGTAGTAGTCTTTCCCCTTTGTTGTGTGGATTAGGATAAAAGGTAGGTAAGTGGATAGTCTGATTCAAAGCTACACTGGATACTACCTTTGGCATAAAGGTAGGATTGGTTCGTAAGGAAACTCTGTCCTGATGGAAAATGATGAATGGCTGCACAGCCATGAGGGCCTGTAGCTCAAACCCTGCGTGCTGAGGTGATAGCCAGAAGAAAGGCTGTTTTCCATGACAAGTACTGTAACTCTGTTGAAGAAGCTGGCTCGAAGGGAGGAAGGGTCAGCTTTTCCAATACGTAGTTGAGGTCCCAAGCAGGGACTGGTGGTTTCCTTGGGGGTTTTAAATTCTTTGCCCCTCTGAGGAACTGCCTTAAGAGAGGGTGAGAGAATAATGGAGGATCTGTGTTGTATTGTGCAGAAATGGCTGAAGCGTGGATCTTGATGGAGGAGAAGGAAAGTCCATTGTTTAACATCTCAGCTAGGTACTGTAAAATTTGAGGTATATTTATTACCCAAGGATTCTGTCCCTTTTCTTGATTCCAGGCACAAAATTGTTTCCATTTGGCGGAGTAAGCCTTTCTAGTAGAAGGTCTTCTGGCCTCCAAGATGACATCCTGCACCTCCATGGAGAGGAGAAACTGTTGGGAAATCAAGGAATTCTCCATGCAGCTAGATTTAGAGTTTTTTTTTTTTTTTTCCAACTGGCAATTTCTGTGGGTAGCAAAGAGATCTATGTCTGGCTGTCCCCATGCCTGAGTTATCTTTGTGAAAAGTTGAGGATGCAACTTCCATTCATGTGGATCTGTCATATTTCTGCTTAGGTTGTCCACCAGTGTGTTTTCCTTCCGTGGCAGGAATTGTGCCTGCAGTTGAATTTGCAATTCCAGTGCTGTGTTCCATAGGGTCATGGCTTGCCTGCACAGGGGGTATGAATGAGTTCCCCCGTTTGTTTATGTACCACATCACTGTGGTGTTGTCTGTCCTTATCAATAGCTGGCCTGGATGCAGTAGGTCTTTGAAGGTCATAATAGCCTTTTGCACGGCTAGCATCTCCTTTTGGTTGATGTGAAGGTGCTTCTCTTGTCGGGTCCGTTTTCCCTGAATGCACTGATCTGTCATGTGTGCTCCCCAGGCATAGTCTGAGGCGTCTGTTGTGATGATTTGAGTTGCTTGAGGTACACAGAAAGGAAGACCTGTGTTTCTTCGGCAAGCTTGAGTCCACAACAAAAATTCCTTTTGAAGGCATGGAATGAGTGGGATAATTGTTTCCAAGCTGTGGCTGTGTTGAGACCATAAGTTTTTCAGGTACCATTGAAGTTTCCTCATATGCAGCTTTGCACATGGGATTAGTAGGATGCAAGATGCCATGAATCCCAGAGCCTGCAGGATTTTCCTTGCAGTTAGCCTGGTGTAAGTTGCAATTTTTCTGAAGTATTGAGACAGTTGCCCTTGCTTGTCTGGCGTGAGGTAGGCCATCTGGGTGGTTGTATCCAAGCTGGCACCCAGGAAAATTATTTGTTGAGAGGGTATTAGTTTTGATTTCTTTTTGTTGACTGTGTATCCCAGGAAGTTCAACAGTTTTACTACAAACGCCAGGTGCTGCAGTAGTAAGTCCTTGCTGTCCACTTGGATCAGGCAGTCATCCAGATATGGGTAGATTTGAATCCCTTGTAGTCTGCAGAAGGCGATTACTGATGCCAGGCATTTCGTAAACACTCTGGGCGCAGTAGAGAAGCCAAAGGGCAATGCAGAGAATTGGTAATGGGTTGAACCTGCAAGAAATCTGAGGTATCTTCTGCAATCTTGTCTGATAGGGACATGCAGGTATGCCTCCTTGAGATCCAATATCCAATGTTACCAGCCTAGACTCCTTGCCCAGCATGGGAAGAAGCTGCTGTAATGTGAGCATCTTGAATTTTGGCACCTGTAGATATGTGTTTAGGATGGATAGGTCTAAGATAGGTCTCCAATCTTTGTCTTTCCTCTGTACCAGGAATAGTCTGGAATAAAACCCTTGACCTTGTTCTTTTGCAGGTACCTCTTGAATTGCTTTCATGTCCATGAGAGTGGAAACTTGTTTTTCTGCCTCTGCCCTTTGATTTTGTGGCAGGTTTGGCATGCCTCTCATTTTTGGAAGGGTGCGAAAGTGGAACCTGTAGCCTCTGTCTATAATGTCCAGAATCTATTTGTCTTTTGTAACAATATGCCAATTTTTTTTTTTTTTTTTTTTTGAGAATAATGTCAGTTTTCCGCCCAAAGGTGCTGCCATTAAAGCTTTGCTTGGTAGGTGTAGGGGGAAGTCGTCATGTCTGTTTTCTAAAAGACTGTGATCTATCTTCTCCACCTCTTGGGGTTGGTGCTTGCCACTGTCTGGCTCCGAAAGATCCTTGAGGTTGCCCTCTGCCCCTTGCGCGCCTGTATCTGCCCCTTTGAGGTCTGTCCGTGGCTGGAAAGGACCAATTTTTTGAAGGCCAGTTTCTGCTGAAACATGGAGGCTGTACCTGCAGGAAATCTTTCATTGTTTGCATTGATTTCACTTTTTCCTCCATTTTCTTTAGCACCTCCTCAGCTTTAACACCAAACAATACATCTGTTTGAAGAGGTGCATCTAATAATTTAGCTTTGACATGATCTGGTTAGGTTTGCTCTTTGAGCCAAGCATGCCTATGTATAACAGACCCCGTAACAGCAGCTCTACATGAGGCCTCTAAAGCATCAAAACCACACTGCAAGATATGTTTACCCACTTGCTCTGCACCATGCAACAAATCCTGCAACTCTTTTAAATCTGGTTGTTCTGGTTGTGTCATCTTGCTTTTCAGCTGAGATATCAAAAACTGTTGATACTTTAACATATGGAACTGACAGTTTAATGCCCTCATGGTTAAAGTGGCCGAGGTGTACACATTTTCCCCCCACCTTTCTAAAGCTCTGGAATCTCTCTCTGAAGGTAATGGATTTTTAGCAGTAGAGGCCTTAATTCCCTTGGGACCCTGTGAAATTGTTTCTGGGTCAGCAATATGGCTTTTATATAGGAATTGGTGAGAGTCAGGAACCCGGTAATACCCGTCTGGTTTAACAGGAGCTGGAGGCAAAGAATCAGGATTAAGGCTGGCTTCTGTGTACACATCATCCAATATATCTAAAACAGGAGGGATAGCCAGAGGCCTATGCTGGGGGAGCAGAAGAAATTCCCTGAGCCTTTTCTTGGAGTCTGAGTAATCTTGGCCTTCCCAGTGAAAGTGTTCCCTCAATGTATGCAGGGTTTCCCCAAAAGAGAAGTCCTCAGGGGGGGAGACCAAGGGAATAGACTCCTCTGCATCAGAGTCTTCGAATGGAGAATAGGCATAATCCTGGTCCTCAGATAGTTCTGAGGTAATAGAAGCTTGATCTGAGGAAGGGTAGTCTTCCTCTAATCTGGGCCTTTTGTCAGAGGGGGGTTGAGAACCCCTGATAAGAGTAATCAAATCCTCAGCCGTTTTAAGCATCTGTTTTTTAGGCATGGTGCCTTGAGAGGGGGTCTGAGGAACCTGTTTTTTGGTTTTCATGGCTGCTTTAGATTTAGTGAAGGCTTTAATGGAGAAGGAGTAAGGCCTGAAGACCCCTTGAGAAATGGCAGGCCTGTCTACATTCTGAGTTTCCCCACCAGGAGTGGCATCGGGATCTGTAGTAGGAATGGGGGCTGAGGAGCCTGCGACCTCAGGTACTGAAGACACCGGTAATGCATTGTCATCGGTACTCAGGGGCTGCGTAGGCGCCTCGCTGAGTACCGGAGAACCGGTACTAGGCCTTATCGTGGTTTCAGTAGGTAGTGCGGACCTTGTATGTCGGTCCTTATCTTTGCGTTTTTTGCTCAAAACTGGAGTCGCATAATTAAATTTTTTGCCAAAAAAGTGAAGGGCGAACTCCGCCCGACGCTTAATAGTGCGCTTATTGAATCTAGCACAAAAACGGCAGGCCGAGACGTCGTGGTCTGGGCCTAAGCAAGGTATACAGAAAGAGTGGAAATCCTGATGCGATATTTGCTTCCCACATGAAATGCAATTATTAACTTTGTCTGACATCGGTCTGAGGCAAGAAAAGTTTCCCCAATGGGGTCCTTAGCTTTCAAGAAGACTTCGCCTGAAATACTTTCGTAAATCTCAGGAGCTGGCCGACCGGCACTTGCGAACTGCTTCTGCTTCGGGCACCGCGCGGCAAGAAAGACTGAAGAAAATGGCGTTGGCTGCCGCTTTTATACCCCTGTCGCACTGACGCCAGGGAAGAAGCGACGACAACCGACGCCGGACCTAGACTTTGGAATTCGGCTGACCGAGGACCCGCCTGACGGCAGGATAACCCATCTGTTATGACTGCAGCTGTATGCACGATGAACATCAAAGTAAAAATAAGACAATGGTACTTTCCCTCTTATTTGCTAGAGACAGAGAAATTTAATTAATGGGTAGCAGAAATGATTCAAAACAAAAATCTCCTCAGAAGAGAACTATTTGAGTGGGACTAAATGAAAATGAACTTTAAAGGCATGGCAAGAATACAAGAAAAAAGATGGGGGAAAGTAATTGGCATAACTTAGAATGGTTGATAAAGGTTAAAATATTTCAAAATAAGGGAATCTCACAGAGCAAAAGAAAGAACAATTGCAAAGACGTGAAGAGGAAATAAGGGAGTATTTGAATAGTATGCTCAAATTTAGAAAAGTTTTTGTTAAGCAATTATTTTTTGATAACTCTAGAGCACCTTTTGAGATTCTCAGTGGAGTGAAGCAGGGGTGTGTACAGGCTGCAATACTGTTCAGTATCTTCTTTTCAGTTCTATTAAAAAAGAAGTTATGCACTCACCATAACGTTCCATGTTGGTAGTCCATTTCACCCTTCATTCTTACATATGGGTTCGGAGCCAATCCTCGGCTCCAACTCGGCCGGTTTATAAGCTCGAAGACTTCTGGTTGGCTCGTGGCTAAGCAGGTATCCCATAGTGCACCAGTACAAACCTCAGATCTTGTTTGCTGCTCACTATGAGAAATAACCATAACAGACAAAGCAATACTAAAGGGTCTCCAACCACAGATAACAAAACAAATTAGTGCCTGCAGATTCTTCCAGGATGGCGGGTTGGTAAAAATGAAGGGTGAGATGGACTACCAACATGGAACGTTATGGTGAGTACATAACTTCTTTATGTTGTGTAGTCCAATCTCACCTTCATTTTTACGTAGGGGACAGCATCCCTAGCGCCTTATTCTTGGGTGGCTCACTGGAAAATACCCATGAGATGAGCACCGTGGAGCCAAAGGATGCTCTAGCCCTGGAAGCTAAATCCAATTTGTAATGAGAAATAGAAGTGTGAGGGGTAGCCCAGTTAGCTGCTGCACAAATATTATCAAGTGGGACCCTGGCTTGAAAGGCTGCAGAGGTAGACAGAGACCTGGTAGAATGAGCCTTGATCTTGAAGGGTAAAGGTCTGCCTTCTGAATTGTAGACAAAGGCTATGCAACTGGAAATCCAATTAGATAGTGGCACTTTAGAAACTGGTAAGCCCAACCTGGATTCAGAAAAGGAAATGAATAGTTGATCTGATTTCCTAAACTCCTTGGTCCGATGCAAATAAAAACGTAGCTGTCTATGAACGTTTAGCTGATGAAACAGATATTCAGCTGCATTACAGTGATTAGGGAAGAAAACTGAGTTCTATGGATTGATTTAAGGTGGCATGAGAACCAACTTTGGGGACAAAGGAGGGGTTTAGTATGCAGTGAGACCCTGTCTTTACAAAAGATCAAATAAGGTGACTTAACAGATAAGGCTTGTAACTCCAATACCCGTCTAGCTGATGTGATAGCCACCAAAAACAAAGTCTTCCAAGACAAAAATTTTAATGAGGATGATTGGGAAGGTTCAAACGGGGAAGATGCCAGTTTGGACATCAACAAATTTAAATCCCAAGAAGCCACATGTTCTTGGAGAGGTGGACTCAACAGAGTGGCTCCTTTCAAAAAGGTCTTGCATAGCTTATGAGACATTAAATTGGTGTCTGGAAATCCTAAATGGAAATGAGAAATAGCCGCATATTGAACTCTGATAGTGGCAGCGGCAGATCCTTGCTGAAAAATTTTGGAGAGATATTCCAAAATTACAGAGATAGAAGCAGTGTAGGGCTCTACATTCATTTTGTGTGCCCAAATAGAAATTTTTTTTCCATTTACTGCCATATAGTCTCCTAGTTGAAGGTTTATGGGAGGGCATAAGGATGTGTGACACTGAGGAAGATACATCATGAAGCCTGACTAGGGATAGGACTGGAGCAGCCACGCTATCAATTTGAGGGTATGGATTGAGGGATGTAGCGAACCTGACATGTGAGTCAACAGATCTGGAGCTGGGTCCAGAATCCAAGGATCGTCCAGAAGAAGAAGCTCGAGGAAGGGGAACCAAACCTGACGAGGCTAGTAAGGAGCACTGAGGATTAACTTGCATTCCAGCCATCTGGCTTTCTGAATCACTTTGGAAATGGAGGAAAAGCATACAGAAGACCCAGGGGGCAATCGTGAGCTAGAGCATCTCTGGGTGACTCCCCCGAAGGGGGAATGAGGGAAAAATAGCTGCTGCATTTGGCATTGACTGGACTGGCAAAAAGGTCGCAGCAAGGCTGTCCCCATTTGTGGAAAATCTGTTCCGCTGTTTCATGTTTCAGAGACCACTCATGAGGCAGTAGGATAGCCCGGCTGAGCTTGTCGGCTATCATGTTGGTCGTCCCTGGAATGTGCGTTGCTACCAGAAAGTGCTGGGAAGAAATCACCCATTCCCAAACTCGCATGGCCTCTCGACAGAGTGGGTAAGATCTGGTACCGCCCTGTTTGTTGATATACCAAACTACCGACATGTTGTCTGCTTGTATTGCAATAGTCCCGAGAGGAGGAAGGTCTTGAAGTGCTTGCAACGCCAGGACCACCGCCCTCATCTCCAGAATATTGATATGCAGGTGAGCCTCGTGTTCTTGCCATGTGCCTTGGACAGTCCTGCAGAGATAATGCCCCCCCCCCACCCAATCTGGGAAGCATCAGTGGTCACAGTGGCTATGGGTTGGGCAGGAAAAAAGGGGGTGCCCATCATCAAATGGTTGGGTGCTATCCACCAATGGAGGTCCTCTTTGCATGATTCCATCAGCAGAATAGGGTGATTCAGCGGAAGATATTGGAAGGACCATTGGGAAAACAGAAGCCACTGGAGACCTCTCATGTGCAGCCTGGCTAATGGTACTAATAGGATGGTGGATGCCATAGTCCCGAGGAGCTGAAGAACCAACTTTGCTTTGACCTTCTGCAACGGGAGAAAGCGTTGAATTTGAATAATTAAATTTTGTGCCCTTTCGGCAGGGAGACGAGATGTCATGTTCACTGTGTCTACCTCTGAGCCTATAAAAATCACAGATTGAGAGGGCAATAATGCAGATTTTTCCCAATTTATGGAGATCCCTAATTGACAACAAAGTTGAATAGTGGCATCCCTGTTTTGGAGAAGTAGATGCCTGGTGGGGGCGGTCAGAAGCCAGTCGTCCAGGTATGGAAACATCTGGAATCTCTGACATCTCAGGTGAGCTGTCACTACTGCCATGCATTTGGTGAACACCCTGGGGGCTATGGTGAGACTAAAGGGCAGAGCACGAAAATGATAGCGACTGGCTCCCAGCTGGAAGCATAGATGGCTCCTGGACGCCTTGTCCATTGTTATATGGTAGTAGGCATCCTGGAGATCTACTGAGCACATCCAATAGTCTTTCCCTAACAAAGGGAGTATCAACTGCAGTGTTACCATCCGAAACTTGTCCTTCTTCACGGATTTGTTTAATCTGCTGACGTCCAATATTGGCCTCCAGTCTCCTGTTTGTTTTGGGACTAAAAAGAACCTGGAGTAAGTTCCGGATCCTATCTGGTCTGCTGGGGTGGATTGGATGACTCTTTTAAACAGCAACTTCTTGATCTCCACAGTTGCCTGATCCCTGAGATTGGGTGGTACATCTGGGAACTTCTTGGGAACAAACGGTGGAAGGGAAAAGGGTATGATATAGCCTCTGGTAACAACTCTTTGTACCCACTTGTCTTGGGTTATACTTAGCCGGGCTTCTGGATACAAAGAAATGCAACCGCCGACCGGCCCCAGAGAAAAGCAGTCGGGCTCCATATCAGGAATGCTGATAAGGTCGCCCCCAAAAGGAATCACGACCTTGTTGGCACTGCAGACCGCCCCTGCCTCTAGGGCAATGTCTCCCCTTTCCTCTTCCTCCTCTGCCTCTGAAGGAGGGTTCACCCTGTGTGTCCGGAAAGACCCTCTGAGACTTCTTGAACCACATTTTACCACCCCTTTGACCTTTAGGGTATGGTCTAGAGGGAACAGTAAAACGTACTCCAATGGCAGACAGCGTCTTTCCTTCTTGCTCACACCGAGTGAGTGTGTCCTTCACCTTAGATCCAAAAATGAGGAACCATCAAAAGGGGCGTTGGTGAAAGTGGACTTGAATGGTTCCGCAAAATTACACAAGCACATGCAGGAGTGACTCATGGCAAGTCCTGAACCCACTGCTCTACTCACTCCATTAGCCGCATAAGAAATAAGACGCATGGAGGAGTTAACTATAGAATGTAGGGTGGACAACTGAGCAGAAATCTTGTCAGGAACTCCCTTCAGTACATGTACCCTGTATACAATCTCCCAACTCCTAAAGGAGATCCCTCTGCAATCTCGTGAAGTGAGTGAGATAGTTCAACGATCGAAGAGTAAAAGCCGCTGAACTGAAGACACGCTTCCCACACCTGTCCATCTGTCGAGACTCCTTATTCAGTGGATGGACAGAAGTAGTCTCAGCAAGCTCCTTCTTAGTGGCCGCCGCCACCACCATGGCATCTATGGGGACACCTTTGGTCAAATATTCTTTATCTCGAGGGGCAGAAAGAAACTTGTTGGGTCGGGAGTATCCCACACCTTTCAACTAACTAAATCCATCAGTTCATCAAAAGGGGGAGACACCCAAGATGCAGAAGGTTGAGACCCGAAAGCCTTCAGGTACACACACTCCTCATCAGAAGGGTTAACAATGGGCCAGCCGCACCTCTGCTTAAGGATCACCAGGATGTCCACGAAGGAGACATCATCAGAGGACTACTTGGGGGGCCCTTCTGACTCCTCGAGGTCAGTGTCAGATGTCAAAGACTCATCCTGGGAGTCAACATGCTTCCACTTGCATGTCATCTTCCTGGGGGGATCCTCAGAAAGGCATTCTGGGGAGGTCAAGGAAAAGTGGGGGCCACCAGCCGGTGGCTCCTGAGGCTGAGGATCTCTGCTTTCTCCAGAGAGTAGGGACTGAGACTGAAGTGGGTGCTCTAGGGGGAAAGTGCTGGTACCTTTGGTAGCAACTGGCGACTTGGATAGTAAGCTCCTCATCACCATGAATGCCGATCTCTCCGGCTCCGAGGACCTCCTCAGCTCCGAAGAGACAGAGGATGCCATCGGCGCCAGAACTATCGGCTCCGAGATAGACACAGGGTCCGAACTCACCCTAGCCGAAGCACAGAGAGGGAGACTCGGAACCGAAGAAAACCGATTCCAACCTTCCCTGTCAGCACTGAATGGACAGCTTCGGTCCCTGGACACAACGGACAACACCGAAAGTGTTGGAGCAGAGCTTGGCTCTGAAGCAACAGCAAGTGGAGCTGGAGCCGAAGGTTCCACCAATGGCACCAAGCCCTCCGACAAACCAGCTTGGCTCGAAGGAGGAATAACAATCTAGGGTATAACAGGTTTCATAGGCTCTGGAACAGACTGGGTCGGAGCCGACAATAATTTAGATAGAGCAGACGACTTCAACAGTCTCAGGACTACCCTCTCCACATCTTCATCCGAAAGGCTCCTGGAAGACCTGGAGGACATAGTCGAGGATCTCGATCTTGGAAGAATAGCAGGTTCCATAAATTCAGTGGTCGGTTCCGACCCATTTACCACAATGTTGCTCTCAGTCGGCTCCAAAGGCAGTGGAGCCGATGAGGCTGATTTTGCCACTTTAGAAGGCGGCTCCAAGACACCAGCTGGTGCCAGAGAAGTTCTTATCGAACACTTAGACTTAGCAGATTTAGTGGACTTGGAAGAAGAGGAAGAGCTAGACAAGGCTTACTCAAAGGAAGGCTTTAAAAGACCCTTTAGAATTAGCTTGTTCCTTCTCTCCTGTAACACTCCAGGGGAGAAGGCATGACAAAACAAGCAAGTCTCTTGCAAATGGATGGCCCCTAAGCAACATACACAGACCATGACCATCAGTCAATGACATTTTTTGGGAGCACTATAAGCATTTCTTGAAGCCTGAAGGCTTGTGCTCCTTAACCTCTTTAGACATTCTCACAGACGAAAGGAGAAGAAAAGAGAAGTAAAAGGGGAGGACTAGGTCCTCTAACTTAAATGGGCCTAGCCCTGAAGGAGGAAGAACACCACGAGGACTAGGTCCTCTAACTAAAATGGCCTACTCCAGAAAAGAAAGGGATAGCTAGGTCTTCTAACAAACAGACCAGTGAAAATTCACACACACACAAACACACAGAAAAACCCTTTCACACAGAAAACCCTGAATCTGCTAAAAGATTAACAGAGGAAGCTGAAACTGGAGTTACGAACAACGAACACCACCACCGTAATAATCAACACCAGCGGATAACCACCAAAAACCAAACTGCTCTACAAAACTGTAGACTGGGAAAAAAACGCTAGCGTTATCAAGCTATCTGCACTAATAATAAATATGAAACTGGTAGACAGGATACCACAAAGCACAATAACAGGCCCAAGGCCAACGCTTTCACCAAAGGGTACAAAGGAGCTAATTATCTACGAATTAGTAACCTACACTAACAAATGCCAGTACAACAATGTACTACACTAATATATAAACTTTGAACAAGATTTTAAACAATGTAGGCAAGAAAAAATTTAACACTTAGCCAGAGCCAAGAGAAGCAAAACCAAACTCATCGACGCGACAAATGAGATCTGGGGTTTGCACTATGGGATACCTGCTTACCATGAGCCAACCAGAAGTATTCGAGCTTATAAATCTCCCAAGTCAGAGCTGATCCTCGGCTCCGAACCCATATGTAAAAATGAAGGCAAGATTGGACTACACAACATATTTGTTTTTGAAACTGCTACAGATGGCATCTTTCTCTACACCAGAATGGAAGAAAACCTCTTCAAACTGATGAGGCTTAGTTTTTTTAAGACAAGGGTGCTTAGGCAGCATCTACAAGACTTCATGTTCACTGATGACGTAGCTATTGCTGCTCAGACTCAGTAGGAACTTCAGTCACTCATGACTTGCTTTGCAGATGCATGTATGAATTTGGTCTCACAACCAGTTAAAAGATAATGGAAGGCGATGGGCCAAAATGTGGGCAAATGAACCAATTAGGGTGAGTGATTATGAGCTGGAGATCATCCATGAGTTTACCTAGGCGCTGCAATCTCTGACAACTTGTCACTTGATAAGACCAAGGGTCTATATTATGTGATCAAACAATCTCTTCTTTGAATACATAATACTACACACATATACAGCGAACTCTGTAAACCACGAACGGCCACGTCCTCTAATTTGTTCCCCATGGAAAAAATTCACTTGGCCGTAAAATAAAAAACAAACTTTAAAACACTGATCAAGTGGGGTGCTGTGCCCCCCAACTAAATATACCAACTCCGAGATCTCTCTACATTGAAGAAAAGGGCAATTCCTGACAATGGCCAACTGATTGTCCCCCCCCCCCCCGAGGAAAAATTTTGAGGACGCGGCCGTTCACAGTTTACAGAGTTCGCTGTATGTGTGTCAATTATTGTGTTTGAAGAAGAGATTCTTCGATCACATAATATAGACCCCAAGACCAACAAGTGCACTGAAAATGTTTTCTAGGCAGAGTACGGGTTAATAACAACCTCACTGTGCACACCAAGGTGCAGGATTACATTGTCTGAGTTTTGAACACATTACTGTATGCCAGTGAAACATGGACTTTGAGCTTAAAATAGAAGCAGCATTTATTCCATATGCACTGCCTTAAGCACATACTTGGTAACTCACAGAAAGTACAGTTGTGTACACCTACCATAAATGTAGATGTTCAAGTGTATTCGCTGTTGCAGTCATTACATTTGGGTAATCTGCTAGCAGGTTGCCCTCAGTCGGCCTAACAAAGTCTTGGGTCCTGCGTCGGTTGCTGTCCGTTCTTCCATGACGTCAGGTAGTCAGGGGTATAAAACATGCAGCCGACGCCATTTTATCAGTTTTTTCTTGCCCCAGATGTCAGGCGCCCCCATAATGGGAAGCAATTATATACAAGGTTACACCTCTAACAAAAAGCAAATACACCAGAAAGCTTTAAGCACAGTAAACAAGTATAGAGGTACAGGCAACAGAAGTCAGGGGGCTGGAGGGAGGGTAACCAGGACTGCAACAGTGAATACACTCGAACATCTACATTTATGGTAATTGTACACAACTGTACTATGTTCTTCGTGTTTCACTGTTGCAGTCATTACATTTGGGTAGATTCCCAAAGCTATTTGGAAGGAGGAGATTATACAGCATTAGGGCCAGCTATAAGGCCCTGCAAGACAGCAGTGGCAAAGCCAGCTCTGGATTAGAGAAAATTGCTAAATGGTAATGCTTGGTGAAAGTATGTGCAGAGCTCCAGGTAGCAGCTTATAGGATGTCCCTGGTGGGGACACCTCTGAGAAAGGCTGTAGAAGTAGATGCAGCCCTGGTGGAGTGAGATCTGATCCCCTGGTGATAGGTTTTTCATGGTGCTTATAGCAGAAATAAATGCAATGGCTTATCTATTTAGAAATGGTTTGTTTTGAAATAGCCTTCCCTTCTACCCCTGCAGCAAATGCTACCAGCAGTTGTTCGGATTTTCTTCAAGGTTTAGTCCTGTCCAAGTAGAATCTAAGTTGTCTGTGCACATCAAAGGAATGCAGAATCCATTCCCCCTTTGTTCTGTGGATTGGCAAATGAATGGACTGATTAAGAGCCACACTGGAAACCACCTTGGGCATGAAGGATGGATTGGTCCTCAGAGATACCCTGTCCACATGAAAGATGATGAAAGGCTCTAGTGCCATAAGGGCCTGTAATTTAGATATCCTTCTAGCTGAAGTAATTGCTAAAAGGAAGGCTGTTTTCCAAGAAAGAAATTTTAAATCTGCAGTAGCAGCTGACTCGAACGGAGGTAAAGTAAGTTTCTCCAAAACAAAGCTAAGGTTCCAGGAAGGGGTAGAAGCTCTCCTGGGTGGTCTCAAGTTTTTTGCCCCTCTGAGATGCTGCTTGAGTAGAGGATGAGAGAAGAGGGGAGGTTCTGTGTTATAATGAGCTGAAATAGCTGAGGCGTGGATTTTAATGGAGGAAAAGGACAGGCCCTTGTGAAGCATCTCAGTTAAGTATTGCAAAATCTGAGGTAAATTGGGCACTGCTGTACTCATCTCTAAAGATTGGTTCCAGGCACAGACTATTTTCCACTTGTCAGCATAAGATTTTCTAGTACTAGGTCTCCTTGCCTCCAAGATGACATCCATCACAGGTTTGCTGAGGGATGATAAAGGTGAAATGAAGTGATTAGCCAGGCTGCAAGGTTCAATGATGGAAGCTGAGGGTGAAGAATTTGGTTCTCCTGCTGAGACAGCAGGGAAGGGGTCTGCGGCAGGTGCCATGGAGATAGTTGTGACACACTGCGCAGTAGGGGGTACCAGTGTTGGCGCGGCCAGTCTGGAGCAATCAAAATCATCCTTCGTTTGTCCTGTTTGACTTTTAGTAGAACTTTGGAGAGCAGAGGCAGAGGGGGGGGGAGGCGTAGACTGATAGGTTTTTCCAGCTGAAGGACAGCGCATCCACTTTCCAGGCTTGTTTGTGGGGAATCATTCTGCAAAACATGTCCAACTCATAGATCTATTTGCCTCCCCCCAGAACTATGTCTGGGCTCCCCCATTCGCTTGTCAACATGTTGAAAATCTGTGGTTCCAGTTTCCACTCGTGTGAGTCCATGAGATTTCTGCTTAGTCTGTCTACCAGTGTATTCAATTTTCCTGGCAGGAACTGAGCTTGTAGATGCACTTGGGTAGCTCAAGGCTGTGTTCCGCAATGCCATGGCTAGTCTGCAGAGGGGGTAGGAAGGTGTACCCCCCTGCTTGTTTATGTACCACATAACCGTGGTGTTGTCTGTCTTTACCATTAGTTGTCTTGGAAGAATGTAGTCCTTTGAAGGCTGTCAGAGCATTCTGTACAGCTAACACTTCTTTTTGATCGATATGTAGGTGCATTTGATTTGGGTTCCATTTGCCCTGAATGCACTTCCCTGCCAGGTGAGCCCCCTATGCGTAGTCTGATGCATCTGTAGTTAGGGTTTGAACGGCAGGGGGTAGTATGAATGGAAGTCCCTTGTTCTGGTGGCAGGCCTCTGCCCACCATAGGAACTCCAGGCGTAGGCAAGGTATGACAGGAAAGTACAGTTGTGTACACTTACCATAAATGTAGATGTTCGAATGTATTCACTGTTGCAGTCATTACATTTGGGTAATCTGCTGGCAGGTTGCCCACAGTCAGCCTGATTAACAAAGTCTTGGGTCCTGCGTCGGTTGCTGTCCCTTCTTCCATGACGTCAGGTTTATAAAACATGCAGCCGACGCCATTTTTATCAGTTTTTCTTGCCCTAGATGTCAGGTGCCCACCAAATGGGGAGCATATATATATGTACATGTAATTTAGAACACAAAAAATATACCTCCAAATAAAAGTAAATACAACAAAAAAGGCTTTTGAGCATAGTAAAAGAAAGAAGAGGTATAAAAAGAGAAAAGTAGGGGGCTGGCGGGTGGGTAACCAGGACTGCAACAATTACACTCTAACATCTACATTTATGGTACGTGTACACAACTGTACTATGTTCTTAGTGTTTCACTGTTGCAGTCATTACATTTGGGTAGAATCCCAAAGTTATGGTTGGGAGGATGGAATTATACAGCAGTAGGAGCAGCTATAAGGCCCTGCAGTACAGCAGTGGCAAAGCCTGCTCTGGATTTAGAGAAGAGAGGTAAATGGTAATGCTTGGTGAACATATGAACTGAGCTCCAGGTAGCATCTTCTAGAATGTCTCTGGTAGGAACCCCTCTGAGAAAGGCTGCAGAAAAAGATGCAGCCCTGGTGGAATGGGATCTGATCCCCATGGGGACAGGTTTTCCATGATGCATCTAACAGAAACGAATACAATGGCTTATCCATTTTGAAATAGTCTGCTTTGAAATAGCCTTTCCCTCTGCCCCTGCAGAATGCCACCGGTAGTTGCTCAGATTTTCTTAGAGATTTTGTAGCGTTTAAGTAGAATCATAGTTGTCTGTGTACATCCAATGAATGCAGAATCTGCTCCCCCTTGTTCTGTGGATTTGGGAAAAAAGTTGGCAGATGAATTTTCTGATTAAGAGTCACACTAGATACCACTTTAGGCATAAAGGTTGGTCCTGAGCGACACCCTGTCTGGGTAGAAAATAATAAAAGGCTCCACTGCCATGAGAGCCTGTAGTTCTGAAATCCTTCTAGCTGAAGTGACTGCTAAAAGAAAAGCTGTCTTTCAAGAGAGAAATTTTATGTCTGCAGTTGCACCTGGCTCAAAAGGAGGTAGGGTGAGCTTTTCCAACACAAAATTGAGGTCCCATGTCAGAGTTGGTGCTCTCCTGGGAGGTCTTAAATTTTTGGCCCCTCTGAGATGCTGCTTTAGCAGGGGATGAGAAAAGAGGGGAGGCTCTGTGTTGTAATGAGCTGAAATGGCAGAGGCATGGATTTTTATGGAAGAGAAAGATAGGCCCTTGTGAAGCATCGCAGTTAAATATTGCAGAATCGGAGGAATATTGGGCATTGCTGTGCTTATTCCTTGTGCCCGATTCCAGGCACAGAATATTTTCTTTTTTTCTGGAATGTATTTGGTAAGTCAAGGCTGTGTTGCCCAAAACCATGGCTAGTCTGCAAACGGGGTAGGAATGGGTAGCCCCCTGCTTGTTTATGTACCACATGACTGTGGTGTTGTCCGTCTTTATCAGTTGTTGTCCTGGATAAAGAAAGTCCTTGAAGGCTGTCAGAGCATTCTGTACAGCTAGCATCTCTTTCTGGTTGATATGTAGGTGCATTTGATTTGGGCTCCATTCACCCTGAATGCATCTCCCTGCCAGATGCCCCCCCCCAAGCATAATCCGATGAGTCTGTAGTCAGGGTTTGGGTGGCAGAGGGTGGAATGAACGACAGTCCCTTGTTTTGATGACAGGCCTCTACCCACCACAGGAACTCTTGTTGCAGGCAAGGAATGATAGGAATCATTGTTTCCAGGCTGTGACAATGTTGACTCCATAAGCTTTTTAGGTACCAATGAAGTTTCCTCATATGCAGTCTTACATACGGAATTAGTAGAATTCAGGAAGCCATGAACCCCAAGGCCTGCAGAATTTGTCTTGCAGATAACTGGGTTTTTGTGGCCATTTGTTTGAAGTAAGTCATCAATTGGCTTTGTTTTCCTGGCGTGGGGTAAGTCATCTGGGCAGTTGTATTCAAGCTTGCACCCAGGAATGTAATTATTTGAGAGGGTACCCAGTTGTGATTTCTTTTCGCTTATGGTGTATCCTAGGCAAGTTAAAAGCCTTTTTACAAACGCCAGATGCTGTAGAAGAGTGTCCTTGTTTTCTGCCTGAATTAGACAATCATCCAGATAAGGATAAATTTGAATATTTCTGTCTGCAAAATGCAATTACTGGTGCCAGGCACTTTGTGAAGACCCTGTGCGCAGTACATAAGCCAAAGGGCAGTGCAGAGAACTGGTAATGCAAACAGCCTGCTTTGAAGCGAAGGTATCTTCTACAAGATTCCCTGATTGGGATATGCAGGTAAGCCTCTAAGTCTAGAGTTAGCAACCAGGCATATTTGCCTAGTACAGGCAGTAACTGTTGTAGAGTCAGCATCTTGAATTTTGGAATGTCCAGGAATGTGTTTAGAATGGATAAGTCCAGAATTGGACGCCATGATTTGTCTTTTCCGGGTACCAGGAAAAGTCTTGAATAAAAACCTTGTCCCTTTTCCTTTTCTGGTACTAGCTGAATAGTCCCCATATTCATGAGGGACATAACTTGCTTCTGGGCCTCTGCCCACTGATTTGGAGGCAGATCTGGCCACCTGTTTGGGATTGGCAACGTGTGGAAATGAAATCTGTATCCCTGGGATACTATATTTAAAACCCACTTGTCCTGGGTAATTAGATGCCAATTTTGTGCATGAAGTGCTAGTTTTCCCCCCAAAGGGGCTGCCAGAGGATAAATGCTTGGAGATGGCAGAGGAAAGTCATTGAGACGGTTTACTGTAGGGAGGTGCCTTGCTACTTCCAGATTTGGAGGTGGAGGCACCCCATTGTTTTGTTCTGTAAGTTCCTTGTGACTGAAACGTGGAGCCTTTGGAGTGTCTGAGTTTGACCTGAGCGGCTCTGGTGGATACTGGAAAGGACCAATTCTTAGTAGGCCAGTGCCTACTGAAGCTGGGTGGCTGCACTTGTAGGAAATCTTTTACAGTTTGCATAGATTTAGCTTTGATTTCCATCTTTTTCAAAACTTCTTCTGCCTTATTACCAAATAGACTGTCCTGTTGTAAAGGAGCGTCCAACAATTTTGCTTTAACATGATCAGGCAGATTTTGCTCCTTGAGCGCAGCATGCCTTCTTTTTACCGACCCAGTTACAGCGGCCCTGCAAGAGGCCTCCAAGGAATCAAAATCACACTGCAAAGTATGCTTTCCAACTTGTTCAGCTGAAAGCAATAAATCCTGTAACTCTATTTTCCACACAGTCAGAAATCAACATAATTTTCTGTTTAAGCAAGCCCATGACATGTTGCTGATATTTAAGCATATAAAATTGACAGTTTAAAGCCCTGACTGCCAAGGTTGCAGACGTGTAAACCTTCTTACCTCATCTATCCAGTGCCCTGGAGTCTGTATCAGAAGGGGTAGGATTTTTAGCAGTAGAAGCCTTAACACCCTTAGGGCCCAGAGAAATGGTTTCAGGGTCAGCAGTATGGTTTTTAAAAAGGAATTTGTGGAGTCAGGAACCCTGTAATATCTGACTGGCTCACTAGGAGCCGGAGGCGGGGAATCAGGAGCCATGCTGGATTCTGAGAAAACATCATCAACAATGTCTAGACCAGGAGGTATAGCCAAAAGCCTATGCTGAGGAAGAAGGAAATCCCTAAGCCTCTTCTTAGATTCTGAAAAATCCGGACTCTCCCAATAAAAATGTTCCCTTAAGGTATGCAGAGTTTCTCCAAAAGAAAAATCCTCAGCGGGAGAAGCAGAAGGGATGGATTCTTCTGCATCATAGTCCTCATAAGGTGGAATAGAGAATTCCTGATCAGAAGAGGAATCAGAAGAAATGGAAACTTGATCTGAAGATTCATAATCAGTGCCTTGCCTAGGCCTCTTAGCAGGAGGGGGTTGGGAACCCCTGATCAAGGTAATTAAGTCCTCAGCCATTTTGATCATTTGTTTTTTTAGCCAAGCGTCGTTTAGACATAAAGTTGATTTTGGCCTAGGTTTTGAAGATGGCATCGGTTTAACATACAAATCTTTAGGCCTGAATACACACTCAAAAGCCGGTGCTTGCACAGCGGCTCCGGACCCATCCAAGGTAGAGATATCCGCAGGTTCCATAGTTGATGTATCTTGTGGCATACCGGACTCCGAAAGGGTCTCAGTAGAGGCCTGTGAATCAGAAGTAGCGGGTATCAGGGGTTGCCAAAGTGCCTCACTGAGTACCGGCGAAGTGGCAACTGGCTTAGGAGAAGCGTCGTTGGCAGTTTTGGACCTTAGCGGCCTATCTCTGTCTTTATCTTTGCGTTTTTTTCAGAATCCCGGTAGTCGGAATGGTAACCAACATTTCTGGATAATTAAACAGAGAACTGAAATATTTGGAGGCAAAAACATACAGACTATGGATAGTGCGCTGATTAAATAAAGCACAAAACCGACAGCAAGGTATGTTGTGGTCAAGGTCTAGGCAAGGAATACAGTACGAATGAAAATCTTTATGAGGTATTTGCTTTCCACAAGTAATGCAACTATTAACTTTTACTGACATCGGTGAGGAGCAAGAAAAAGTTTCCCCAATGGGGTACTTAGCTTTAAGTTGAAGACTTTGGTTCTGAAACTCGAAAACAAAAATTTCAGGAGTTGGCCGACCGGCACTTGCGAACTGCTTCTGCTTCGGGCACTGCACGGCAAGAAAGACTGATAAAATGGCATCGGCTGCATGTTTTATACCCCTGATGAACTGACGTCATGGAAGAAGGGACAGCAACCGACGCAGGACCCAAGACTTTGTTAATCAGGCCGACTGAGGGCAACGTGCCAGCAGATTACCCAAATGTAATTACTGCAACAGTGAAACACGAAGAACATGGACAAGATCCCCAAAAGCACTGTGCTTGAGAGGGCGGGCACCACTTCTATGTTCACTCTTCTGAAAAGAGAAGCATACGTGCTTGTTGGGTCATGTCTCACGCATGACAGATGGTCAAATACTGACAGACCTCCTTTTTGGAGGTCTTTGGTTTTCGGAGAAGGTCTGTTGAGGGGTAGAAAATTTGATTCCTATGGCATTCAAGGTTTTTCCATCTTTTTCTCTGCAGGTAAGCACATCTTTAACAGATGGCCCAAGCAAGGAAGTGCCATCAAAAGAGGCATTAGTAAAAGACATCTTAAAAGGGATCCGCAAAGTTGCACAGCCGGATCCAAGCATGAGTGGCCAGTTGACAGCAGGTCCTTTTTAAGTCCACAGCAAACATGGACTCAGAGAAAATTTGATAATTCTTTAATCAAATGTCTCTGCTGTCTAGTAAAATGTGCAAAATAGTTAAGTAACCTCAGCGTGAAGGCAGCTGAGGCAAACACTCGATTTCTGAACCTGTCCAATGCTCTGGACTCCATGTTTGGCAGATGGATAGAAGAGCACGGCTCTTCTAGCTCTTTCTTAGTGGCTATCACCACTAGGACTCCCTTTGTTCCAGTGAAGACAGTCTGAAGGGGGAGCTAAAAATTTGCCCAGGCTCTTGGTTATGGGCTCGACGACATCTGGCTCCTTCCATGCCCAAAGGAAAACTAGATTGAGCAGTTCACCCACTGGGGGCGGGGGGGGGGTTAACCAAGACAGATAGTCCAGCACCAAAAACCTTCAGGAACAAGGATTCCTCGGAAGGAGTTTGGGACAACCAGCCCCCCTTCTGCTTAAGGATTTCTAGAATGCCTCCAAAGGAAATGTTATTAGGTGGTGGTCTGGGGGATCCATCTCCCTCAAAATCAATGTCTTCAGTGACAGACTCCATGGAGGAGTCTATGCGCCTCCTCTTAAACATCCTCTTCTGAGGAACCTCCTCTGTGGTATGTTCAGGGGAGGTATCTGAAGACAGGGGAACTGCCTGAAGACTAACTGGAACTGGCTGTCCCTGTGGAGTAGGCCTGATGGAATCAGAGCTCAGAGCCAGTGAGGTGAAAGGGATAGGATCCATGGCATGAGATGATGGTTCTCTGACTAGAGAAAGCCCTTTCTACCACCCTGAAAGCTGAGGGACCAAGGGAAATCCCTCCCACCCCCTCCCCTGAGCTGGAACTTCCGAAGAAGGCAGGTTGGGGCCATCCATAGATCTGAGCCACAAGGGGTGAAATGGATGAGAGCTGTCCAGGGCCAAGGCTCCATGAGGAAGGGACAGATCCAACAAAAAAGGAGACAAACCAAACTCCTTGGATTCAATGCAGATATTTCGGCTCTGAGATCCACTCTGATCCGAGGTAATGGAGCACAGTCAAGTCAGAGAAATCGGAGAGGAAGAAGGAGCCATCCTGGGATCTGATACCAAAACTATCGGAGATCTTGGATCCTGGCACTCCAAAACCACGGGTTGGATTGGAGAGGGAGAAACAAGAGACTTAACACTCACGAATCCAGAAAGGGACAGAGCTGGAAGAACCCCCATCTGGATCTGAGCTATGACGAACTTAAGCATCATCCTATCCACATCCGCCTCTGATAGACTTCTAGACAACCTAGAAGACGATGTGGAAGGGAGTCGAGTGCATTTCTTTGGAGTATGGAATAGTTGAGTGGGCAAAGAAGCAGAAAAAGCCAGTACTCTGGCATATGGCTTCTATGAGCTGAACTGGTTCTCTGATCCAAGGACTTGGGATCAGAGGAAGAAACAAATAGTGATGGAGATATGGTAACAGGAGCCAATCCTTTTGGATCAGAGGAAGGCCCAGGAGTTTTCGAATCAGAGGTGGTCAGATTTGAAATTTTTCTAATTTTTCTAACAGCTCCGATGAAGCCCTTGGCTTTGGTTGCTTTTTTAGAAGGTTATCTATTAAGCTAGTAACTACTGAAAGAGAAACTACTTACTAAACTCGAGAAATTGGAACCTACGCCTTAACCACAATGGTGGAAAACGAGATCTGAGGCAGCAGGGATGGACTAGAGCACCGAGTAGAAGGAGCAGCTCGAGAGTTGGATATGAAGTCGAGGAAATGCAGTAGAGTCAGATCAAAGGATCGGATCAGAGACCCACTCGTTCGCAAGAATGCAAAGGACAACATCAGATCTTATGTTTAAAATAATATTTCATTAGGACAATATGCTACTTAGGATGTCTGCCAAATACATGGTCAAATTTTAATTTTTAATGGCTCCCTTTTGAAATGTCATAACTTGCAATGCCAAGTACAGTCGTGCTGGGGGGGGGGGGGACTGCAAGAGAGCAGTGAATACCGAACATCGCTCTTCTCCTTTAAACTTTTTTGCAAGGGGGAAGCCTCCCCTCCCCCTGCATCCCTCACACACAGTCTATACTAACTCCAAGATCACCATAACTCAGAGAAAAGGGAGTTTTCCAGAAATGACCATCTCGGACTTAGTGTCAGTTTTTTCAGCCATTCAGTCTAAGCATTACAGAACTCGCTAAGGCAGGCCCATACATTTCAAACTGTTACCGGCTTAATACAATTGACATAATGGACCAGCTTCAAAGTTTACATCTAAATACAGAATAACCAGGGAGCCATTCTTCAGGAACAGGATCCTCAGTGTCTGAGCATCCAAAAAAGAATGAATGTTTAACTTACGGGTTTGGTGAATTTCTGAAAGAAACTTGAGGTACAAAATGTATTTCTTTCTGTAAAACCATATCAGACAGCAATATATGCCTCCTTATGTGTACAACCAAGTTTGTACAAGAAGAAAACCTTGTAATGAAATACATGACATTTACAAAATTTACTGTACTACATATAAACCCAGTCTTGCCTGCATATGTACTTTGTGCAGTGGCAGGACACTGCCGGAGCTGTTGAAATTCCTCTGGGACAACCTTTCCCTGACATTTTCTGTGGCTTTAACCTCAGATCATTTATGTACATGCTACAAAAAGCTCACAAATAGAGTGAAATACATTACTAAAAGTTGGAAATATGAACTGGATACAGACAGTTAAGTATTTGGTGTTGTATGGTTTCTACAGACTTGGCATGTTTTGCTCACAACTGACAACCTCCTGTTCATTATGCAGTTCTGACTGTAGAAATCTCTACTGCAAGCAGAGGGCCTGACATTCAGCCAGTCTTCCAGAGCTCTGCAGCTTTCCTCTCCAACAAGACTGACTCCACCTTCCATGGGAGACAAGTATATTCATAGTATGTAGACATCTGTCAGCACCATCTTCATTTCTTGACCCAAACAGGCCAGAAGCAGAGTCCTGTGAAATATGAATCTGGTTAGAGGCTAAAAAAATGCCAGAAGCAGCTGACGATGACTCTGCACTAAGAAAACCATAGAAACTCTGCTTTCCCAGAGAAAGGTGGAAAGGGTGAAGCCTGAGGAACTCCTGAAAGACAGCTCAGGCAAATCTATCCCTGACCCTGGAAATAATGACCAACCTGTAATGCTTTGAGAAGGCATGCATAGGGAGGTCCGATATCTGCTTCCAAAATGTCCTGTGCACTCAAAATGCTGAGAAATTAAAGCAGTGACTTCTGTGCTCTAGAGAGAACAATGTAACTCATCCCTGCAAGGATTAACCATAAACCAAGTGACACAAAAGAAATGTACTGAGACAACTTTTCAGATGTGGTTTGCATATAAACTGCTTTCCCTTCCACAGTTACGGCAAAAAGGATACATATCTGCTCTTTCTAAACTACCTTTTTTCTAGATAAACATTTCAATTGTCATATCAACATCTAAAGAAAGTAAGATTCTCTTTATTTTATATGCTAGGAAAGAATGTATGTAACTGGAGAGCTTCATTCAGCGACAGCTTGGTTATTAATTTAGGCATGAATGAAGGTCTACATAAATTCATTATCTTTAAAACATCCTGGCTGAAATGATAGTAATTAGGACTGTTGCAGATGCCAGAAGCTTAAGGGGTGCATTAGCAAGTGGTTAAAAGGAAGCCTGCATCAACTTTGCAACAGTTCAAGTCCAAAGGAGGAGTCCCCTCCTTCCTTGGGGGAGTCTTTCTAAAAAACAGAACACCTTTGAGAAACCATTTAGCTTCAGGAAGAGATGTCAAGGAGGATGGGCTTTAAGATGCATCTTCAGTGAGACATATGCTAGCCCTTGGTAAAATGATTCAGGCCTGTACTATAGAACTGTAGCTACTTCCACAATGCTAGAATCTTAATTATTCTTTTGGCACTCTGATAAAATCTTTTCTATTTGGTTAGGCAGCATTTTCTAGTACCTGGCATCCTAGCTTCTCTCATGGTCTTTAGCACATTCCCGGAAAAAGTGTGCTTCTATGGTAAGTAATGTCAAACCTTCCGAAGAGTTCATCTTAAAGTGACACAGCAGAGTGTACCAAAGACACCTTAAGCAGAGTGAAGAGTATCACATTTTGAGACAGGCAAAAAGGCCCTCCCCCTTTGCCATTTCAGGATGAAGAACCAGTGCTGCTTTGGTCCACAAGTTCGATTAGGCTCAGTTTTGGCCTCTCCTCCCAGATTTTACACCCTGGAATGCATACAGAAACAAACCTGTTCAACTCATGGAGAAAGTGCGCACTATCCAAGCCAGTTTGCCCAATGCTGTGCAGCAGAATTTATTCAGCTGTTTGAAAACATACAAAATAAAAAGGTCTGCCTCTGGTACAACCACCTGTGCATAAGACTCAAAGTTCTCCCGACTAGTAATCACTCATTGTGACACCACTGTCACTTTTCAAACTTACATCACCAGCCTGCACAGTGGGTAGGACAGTGCCCTCCTGCTTATGCACCAAATAACTGCTGCACTGTCTGTTATGAACTAGGTTCAAAGGTGAGTACTAAGCAATCGTCCCTGATGGGACATTTTAAGGCTACTCACCCTTCCCATTTGTCACTCAGCTGTATTAAACCAGTCTGAAAGTGCCTACGGTCTAAGTCCACACAGCCCAGATGACTCATCATTTCTTTTACCTTGATATACATCTTCTTGTGCTAGCTGTCCTAGGTGCCTTGAACCCAGAGGTCTGCTAAATGAGCACTTCAGTTTTAAGACTTCTGTGTTCAGGACTTGATTTGAGATTACTGTGTTAAGAGGGGCACCCCAACTTATCTGTACCCCATGACTCTACCATACCAACTCTTTCTTTAGCCAGCTGAGTAGGAGGAGGACATTATTCAAGGATCGTGTTAGTTGGTGTCTAGTGTTCCTTAGGTACCAGTGAAGTGTCCATTATAGGTCACCTTGTTTAAAGGGCTATAAAAATGTTGAAGCCATGTATCCCAGGATTCTTAGGAATTGTCTTATAGACATGGCAATCTTTAATGTCACTTCCTGAATGAACTAGGTCAAGAATTCTACTTTATGTTGAGAAAGGAAAGGTAGCACCTCCCTAGGAACAACTGACCTGGCTGGGATGTAAAGGACTTGGGGAAGAGAGAAATTCAGATTCCTAGATTACTCTCATGAACTCTGGGGTGTAGATCAAGATCTGCTGTGACTTTTCATGGGAATGTGCATGAATCAATACAGTTATCCAGGTATGGGTCTACGTTAAAGCCCTTGGTTCTGCAGTGCCCAATTAGTACATCCAGGAAAATAAACAGAGAACAAGATTAACCAAGGGGCCATGAGGGGCAGGAGGACTTGCAGTTTCAACATTTTCAATTTTGGAACTTGTTTAGCTCTGATAGATCCAGGAGGAGTCTTGGCGACCCATCTCTTCTTGCTACTACAAACAACCTCCGCTGTATATGGAAGTTCCAAAGATGCTGCTTCACATGGATGCCGCAGAGCTTCAGACTGGAAGAATGACCAATAAAGTATGGGTGGGGGGGGGGGGGGTCAGGACCTTAAAGAATCAAACAGCTATTATGGGACTTTGAAACCTCTGACTTCCCCTTTGGCGTTGGCCTCTCATTAACAAAGTTTCCCCAAATGACTTGGCCTCTGCAGGAGGCTCACAAGACAGTATGTTCTCTTCATCAACTGCATCATATCCTCACAGGGAGGATGAATGAAACTTGCAATTCAATTCCATCACATAGTCAGAATCAGAGGAGTCGGTTCTTCTCAGGGAAGGATTCTATTTTGCTGCCTCTAGAGAGTAATGTAAGATGCCTCAGCACTAGAAGACATCTGGGCTGGACAACACCTTCTTTGAAGTGATGATCCTAACATATGGTAACCAGAAAGAACATAAATACTTCAGTTTCCCATCTGACCACTCACAGTTGGACTGCTTCTCCTATTTGTCTACACATTTTTTTCTATTTTGGGGTGATGTCTGCTGGGGTAAGCTGCTGAGATTCAACTGGTATAACAACCTATTGATAAGGAAATGAAGCCAGCATCTGTCCAGATAAGAAGGTAGGTAGCCCTCCAGGCTTAACTTTTTTTTTTTTTTTACTAAATTACACAAAGCCTGTAAGAGGACACTTGAGGCCCAAACAGTAAAGACATTGTGTATGAACGTCTGTCAGGGATCTGGTACTTGCATGTAAAAAATGCAATTCTTCTGAGGTGGACAAACCATGTGTCACCAAAATATGTTGACTAAATTTCAAAAGGGCAACTAATGTAGCAAAGTTATTTAGTTACTGCAGTACAGTAATCCATCTATCCATAAACCCCTCTTCCCCCCATTCCTCACATGGGGTTTGGGTGTCACCTCAACAATGTCAACCATTTTAAAGTCAATGTCTACACCACTGGGTAGCTATCCCTGCAGCATTTTTTTCTTTCAACCACACATACAAACACACAGTTAGGCTTACAGACAACTTAGTGTGCAATCCACCAACAGCATGTCTTTGGAATGAGGGAGGGAAGCAGAGCGCCTTGAACACAAGGATATGCAGACTCTAGATAGAAGGCACCCCAGCCAAGAAATGACAGCAGAACCTCTTGCTATCAGGAAACATACACACTACCCGCTGCACTACTGTGCTGCTCACTGCAGTACAATAATATAAGGACACAAAATGTTCCCAGCAAGGTACTTTTCTACTCAGTCTGGAAAATCTGAAGGCTGAACTCAGGGCCAGAATGATGACCACTCAACATACACAATATGCATATGTTTATTTTATTTATTTTATTTTACATTTGTTAACTGGGAAAGTCCGACTGGATACAGGTCCATTTTCAGAGGAGGCCCGGGGAGAAAAGCTCCAAGTGTACATAAAGTACAGTTTTGTACCTACCATAAATGTAGATGTCCGAACTGGATAGCATCTGCAGTCATAACAAATGGGTTGTCCTGTCATCAGGCAGCCCTTCGGTCGGCCGGATTCCAAAGTCTGGGTCCGGCTTCGGCTGATGTCGCGCTTCACCCGACGTCATCTCTGCTGGTCTTCGGGTATAAAGGCATCAGCCGACGCCATTTTCCTCAGTGTTTCTTGCCCCAGATGCCAATTGCCCTCTTGGAAAGCTAAATTTTGGATAAATGCCAATGTTTCCAAAATAGTAGAAGGCAAACACAAAAAATAAACATGTATGTACATATATACAAACAAATACACCATAAGAGACTCCCCCCCCAGCTAGCTATTAGGAGGGTAAATACCCTAGGAGTACCGCAGAGGGAAAGGAGGAGGGTAATCCTGACTGCAGATGCTATCCAGTTCGGACATCTACATTTATGGTAGGTACAAAACTGTACTATGTCCTTCATGGATGCATCTGCAGTCATAACAAATGGGTAGAATACCATAGCCAAACTAGGGGAGGAGGAATAATAATTATGGTGTAGTCAGGATCCCTTGCAGTACAGCAGTGGCAAACCCTGCTCGGGATCTAGAATATAGAGGTAAATTGTAATGCTTGGCAAATGTATGCACGGAGGTCCAAGTAGCCGCCTCAATAATGTCCTTGGTTGCCACTCCTCTTAAGAAAGCTGTGGTAGTGGCTGTGGCCCTTGTAGAATGAGGTCTTATGTTCTGTGGAATTGGTTTTCCACGGTAGGAGTAACAGAATCTTATGCAATTTCCTATCCATTTGGAGATTGTCTGTTTGGAAATTGCTTTTCCTTCCCTTCCTGTTGCATAGGCTACAAAGAGCTGGTCAGTTTTTCTGTTACCTTTGGTTCTGTCCAGGTAGTAGCGTAACTGTCTATGTACATCCAAGGTATGCATTATTCTTTCACCTCTGTTTTGTGGATTGGGAAAGAAGGTAGGTAGGTGGATTGCCTGGTTTAAAGACACTCTGGATACCACCTTAGGCATAAATGTAGGATTAGTTCTCATGGACACCCTATCTTGATGGAAGATTAGGAAGGGTTGCACTGCCATTAAGGCCTGTAGTTCGAAACCCTCCTTGCTGAAGTAATAGCCAGTAGGAAAGCAGTTTTCCATGACAGGTGTTGTAGATCTGCTGTTGCTGCTGGTTCAAACGGAGGGAGTGTCAACTTTTCTAGTACAAAATTCAAGTCCCATGCTGGTAATGGTGGTTTCCTAGGAGGTTTTACATTCTTGATCCCTCTGAGAAACTGTCTGAGTAGAGGATGTGAAAAGACAGGAGGATCAAAGCTGTATTCTGCTGAAATAGCTGATGCATGTATCTTGATGGAGGAATAGGACAGGCCTGTATGTAGAAGCTCTGCCAAGTACTCCAGAATGTTAGCAATATCTATGTTCGACACATCTTTTCCTCTTTCAGTACTCCAAATGACGAACCTTTTCCATTTTCCTGCATAGTTCCTTCTTGTTGAAGGCCTGCGGGCTTCAAGGATAATGTCTTTAACCCTTTGTGAAAGGTCTGGGTTAGTTACTGCTATGTGATGTTCCAGGCAGTCAGTTGCAAGGTTTTTAGGTTTGGATGTATGATGTTGTAGTTGTTCTGAGTTAACATCAGAGGCATCAGGGGTATTGACCACATTTTCTCCCGAGACATGCTCCTCAGCAATGGATACCAGTGTTGTCTTGGCCAGTTCGGAGCTATCAGAATTATCCTTGGGCGTTCCTCTTTGATTTTCAGTAGTACCTTGTGCATCAAGGGAAGAGGTGGGAATGCATATGCTGTCAGGCCTTTCCAGCTGAAGGATAGAGAGTCCACCTTCCATGCAAGTGGGTGGAATGTCCTTGTGCAGAATTTTTGAGCTGGTGATTTTGGGGAAGCGAATAGATCTATCTGTGGAATTCCCCATTTCTTTGTGATGGCCTTGAAGATGTCCGGGTGTAGCATCCATTCGTGAGCATCCGAGGTGGTTCTGCTTAAAATGTCTGCTAGGGTGTTCTCTTTTCCGGTACAAATATTGCCTGTAACTGGATGTTGTAGCTGAGAGCCAGATTCCAAAGGTCCAAAGTCATTCTGCATAGGGGTAAGAATGAGTGCCTCCCTGTTTGTTGATGTGCCACATGACTGTGGTGTTGTCTGTCCTTATCATCAAATGGCCTTCTTTGAGGAATGGTCTGAATTTTAGGATTGCCAGTTTTACTGCCAGCATTTCTTTTGGTTTATGTGCAGATGCAGCTGGTCCTGAGTCCACAGTCCTTGTACGCATTTGTCCAGCATGTGTGCGCCTCTTCCTAGGTCTGAGGCATCTGTTGTGATGGTTTGGTTTGCTCGAAAGTTGTGGAAGGGCAAGCCTGGGTTTGACTGGCATGCCCGAGCCCACCATAGGAACTCCTGTTTTAAGCATGGGATTAGTGGTATTTCTGTTTCTAAGCTGTGCCTGTGTTGAGACCATAAATTCTTTAGGTACCACTGTAACTTTCTCATATGCAGTCTGGCATGTGGGACCAAGATTATGCATGATGCCATGAAGCCCAAGGCCTGCAGAACTTTTCTTGCTGTTAGTTTGTTCTGCTTTGTTAATGCTAAGAAGTAAAGAGGGAGTTCTTTTGTTTTTCTGCAGTTAGGAATGCCATCTGTTTTACTGTGTCCAATTCAGCCCAAGAAAGTTCTTGTCTGGGATGGTATCAGCCTTGACTTTTGAAAATTGACTGTGTATCCCAGGGCTTGTAGCAAGTAAATGACCCTTTGTAAATCTGTTGTCAGCTTGCTTTTGTTGTCCGCTTGTAACAGGCAGTCGTCCAGGTATGGATAAATTTGAATTCCCTGTACTCTGCAGTGAGCGATTACTGATGCCAGGCATTTTGTGAATACTCTGGGCAGTAGATAAGCCAAAGGGCAATGCTGAGAATTGATAATGCTCTGATCCTGCAAGAAATCTGAGGTATCTTCTGCAATTTGGTCGAATGGGGACGTGCAGGTATGCCTCCTTGAGATCTAGAGTTACCAGCCAACACTCCTTGCCCAGCATGGGAAGAAGTTGCTGTAGGGTCAGCATTTTGAATTTTGGGACAATGATGTATGTATTTAAGATGGACAGGTCGAGAACAGGCCTCCAGTTTTTTTCTTTTCTTGGTACTAGGAATAGTCTGGAGTAGAATCCTTTGCCCTGTTCTGTTATTGGCACCCTTTCCACAGCTCTCATCTTTATTAATTCCGCTATCTGGTGCAGGGCTTCTATTTTTGATTTGGGGGCAGGTTTGGCATTCCTCTTTTTACTGGTAAAGTGTGGAAGTGGAACCGGTAGCCTTGGTCTATGGTTTGCAAAATCCACTTGTCTTTTGTAATATAGTGCCAATTTTTTGAGAATAAGGCTAACTTTCCGCCTAATGGTGCTGCTATTTGCTCCCTGGTAGGCGGAGTCAGAGCCAAGTCACTGAGATTTGTCCTGTTGCAGTGGCAGTGGTTGTGTCTGTGCCTTGGTTATTGCCTTGCCACTGTCGTCCTCTGTAGGCACCTCCTCTGGATTGATTTCTGCCCCTAGAGCGTCTGTTCCTGCCCCTTTGGGATCTTGTGGAGTCAGGAAAGGACCAATTTTTGTCAGGCCAGTTCCTGCTAAACCTTGGGGGCTGAACCTGTAGGAAATCTTTAACTGTTTGTACAGATTTTGCCTTCTCTTCCATTTTCTTCATTACCTGCTGGGCAGGTTCCCCAAATAGACTGGCCTTATCCATAGGAGCATCCAATAGCTTAGCTTTAACATGATCCGGCAAGACCTGTTCTTTTAACCATGCATGCCTTCTTATCACTGTGCCAGTCATGGCTGATCTAAATGAAGCCTCCAGTGCATCATAGCCACATTTTAAAGAATGGTTACTAACCTGTTGGATGTTATTCACCATTTCTAATACATATTTCTTATCTAAAGAATCATCAGAGGACAGCTTTTTAATTAACTGATCAAGCATAAACTCTTGGTATTGGATCATGTGAAACTGACAGTTTAAAGCTCTAGCTGAGAGAGTAGCAGAGGTGTAGACTTTTTTCCCCCATCTCTCTAAGGACCTGGATTCCCTTTCAGAGGGAATAGGGTTTTTTGCTGTGGTTGAGGCTACTGCCTTAGGCCCCTGGGATATAGTTTTGGGGTCTGCAAGAGGGGCCTTGTATAGGTGGTGGTGAGTGTCTGGCACCCTGTAAAATCTATCTGGTTTGGCAGGGGCTGGAGGTAAAGAATCAGGTGCAGTGCAGACATCATTAAATGCATCGTCCACAACAGATAGGACAGGAGGTATAGCTAAGGGCCTATGTTGTGGTAAATGCAGAAAAGTCCTAAGCCTTTTTCTTGAATCTGAAAAATCTTGTCCCTGCCATTGGAATTGTTCTCTCATGGCATGTAAGGTTCCCCAAAGGAGAATTCCTCTGGTGGAGAGGCAGCTGGAATGGATTCTTCAGCATCTGAATCTTCATAATTGGAAAAAGGAGCCTCTGGCTGGTCTGTAATGTCTGAGTCATCCGCAGAATCATCAGAGGACACAGGCTTGGGGGGCTCTGCTCTAGGTCTCTTTTCTGGGGGCTGAGAGGCCCTGTCTGGGTGAGATTGGGATCCCCTAATTAAGGATATTAAATCTTCTGCCAGAGTAAGCATTTGTGAACTAGAAGTGGGCCTGAGTGAGGGTGGTTTAACAGGCACTGATTTAGCTGATTTGGCTGCTTTAGCCCTGGCAAAGGCCTTAATAGACATGGCTGCAGGGGGCCTAGCAGCACCACGTGCTGGGGTAGAGATATCCAAGGGGATGGTGTCTGATAGATCAGTAGGAACCACAGTTGTAGGCAAAGTTTCTGAGGCTGATTCAGATAAGGTAGCAGGAGCCTCAGTAGTAGTCATGGATTCAGCTGAAGATTGACCAGTTTTCTCGGTTTCGGCCGAAACCGAGACACTCGCGGCTTGCTTAACCGTGGTTTCGGCCTAAACCGCGGACCGCGAGTGTCGGTCTTTTTCTTTGCGTTTTTTAACAATTTGGGTAGTCGGAGGATCCGACGGCATAATGTACGCAAAATCTGAGCCGAAAAACTGTTCAGCAAACTCCGACCGACGCCTAAGCGTTCGTCGGTTGAAGGAAGCACAGGCCGAACAGGCTGCTACGTCGTGGTCTGGGCCTAAGCAAGGCAAACAGTAAGAGTGGAAATCTTTATGAGGTATTTGTTTCCCACAAGTTAAACAGTTATTGACTTTTTCTGACATCGGCTGAGGCAAGAAAGAGTCCCCAACGGGTACTTAGCTTTTAGAAGTCTTCAAGTAGTATTCGGTAGTAGTAATCTCTGGATCTGACCGACCGGCACCTGCGAACAGCTTCTGCTTGGCCACGCGCAAGAAAGACTGAGGAAAATGGCGTCGGCTGATGCCTTTATACCGAAGACCAGCAGAGATGACGGGTGAAGCGACATCAGCCGAAGCCGGACCCAGACTTTGGAATCCGGCCGACCGAAGGGCTGCCTGACGACAGGACAACCCATTTGTTATGACTGCAGATGCATCCATGAAGGACATCTAGTGTAATTACAGTGAAATCATTATAGTGAATTATCACTATTTTTAACAATATATACAGACCGGTACAATTTCTACACATATACACAAGATAGGGTGGAAGTTAGTATCTGAGAAAGAGTTAGTGATTTTATCTTAAAAAGAGGGAAACTGTAACAAAAGGTGGTAACATACATGGTATCATCTTAACTTTAAATCTTTCAGTGGGAGAGAGATTTACAGAGGATTAAAAAGATTTATTCTTGCAATGAGGTTCTCATTTATAGATTCTGTTTGTGTGGGGGTTAGTCAGGGTTTGTACAGGGACAAAGCCAATGCATTTTTAGGCATTTCTTAAGAGATTTTTTTGAATTGGGATAAGGAGGGGTCATTGTTCAGTTCCACAGGTAGAAGGTTCCAGTTTTGTTCTGGAAGAGTTGGAGAACAGTGATGCACCAGCCAAACTGCTGGTTTTAACAGTTTGTATTAGCATGTTGTTGGTAGAGTGAAGGGTCTTTAGGTTACTATAGGGGGTGATAATATTTTTCAGTATGGGTGTACTGTCTGGTTGGTAGAGAATTTTATGAACAGCTATTAGTTGGTTATATTGCAGTTGGTTGGGTAATTCTAGACAGTCTGATGATTTAAGGTCAACACAGTGATGGGTTCTATAAGCTGACCCTGTGGCAAATCTGGCAATATTATTGTAGCAGCTAGTAAATTTATTGAGGTTTGATTTGCATAGGTTAGCAAAGATGGGTGAGACATAAAAAAGGGTTGACAGCAGATGTGTATGGGCAATAACAGTTCTAGCAGATGGGGTGAGGAATTGCTTAATCCTGTATAAAGAGCCTAGTTTTTGTTAACCGTTTTAATAGTTTTATGTGAGCATTGAACTTAAGGTTGCTGTCGATTATAGTGCCATTGTTTGATGTTATTGTGAGAGGTGGTGAGGGGATCTTGCAAGTGGAGGAGAAGAGCAACAGTTTGGTTTAGTTTGGGTTTAGTAGTAGTCTACGACCTATGAGCCAGTTCTCTACTTGGTTGAAAGTGATCTGCGATAAAGCTTATAGATCTAAGGGGGAGGTGGTAGAGCAGATTAAGGTGGAGTCATCTGCATACTGAACACAAGTTGCATTTGGGATGACTTTATGCAGGTCATTAATGAATAAGGAGAATAGGAAGGGACCTAGTATAGATCATTGAGGGACTCCAAGGGTGACTGGTAAAAGGGATGATTGTTTCTCTTTCCATAGTACAGCTTGTTGGCTGTCACTTAGGTAAGAATGAAACCAGTTAATTGCTATGTTATCTATGGGGAGTGATTTTAGTGTGTCTAAGAATAGCTGGTGGTTTACCATATTGAATGCCTTGGATAGGTCAAGGAAGAGGGTAGAGGAGAGCTTATTGTTATTACAGTTTTGATTTATGTGAGAGAAGGAGAGAAGGGCTGAGGTTGTACCATGGCAGGGTCTAAATCCGTGCTGGGAGGGGGCTAGGAGATAGTTTTGATTCAGGTAGGCAAGAAGTTGCTTATGGATACATTTTTCCATTATATTAGCCAAGGGAGAAAATGGCTATAGGCCTGTAATTTGAAAGTTCAGTAGAATTTCCCCCTTTGTGTAGAGGAATAATGTGGGAGATTTTCCAGATGGCGGTGATATAAGCTTCGAGATTTGTTCTACTGATTAAAATTGAAATGGAGTATGCTATTTCATTAGCAGACTTTTTGGAGATATTCTGCAGGTAGTATGTCTGCTGAAAGAGTGGTGGGTTTCAGTTTCTTAAGTAGGGACTTAATAAAAGATGTTGGTACTGGATCAAGCTTGAAGGGGATTTTATTATCAGGTGTGGGATTGGTGGTAGTTAGGGTACTGGGGATAGTTTGTTGGCTAGGGATTGCACTGTTTCAGTAAAGAAAGTATTAAAGGTGTTGGCAACAACTTTAGGAGGTTGTTGGAGGGTAATTAGGGGGGTAGTTGATTGACCTGGGTGGAGACGTTTATTTATGCCTGACCAGAATTTTTGTGGCTGGTTTTGGTGTTTTTGTTGTAGATTGAGTAGTATCTCTTTTTATCCAGCATAACAGCCTTCTTAGTGTCATTCCTCAATTGGTTATATAAGAGGTGGTCATTTGGGGATTTAGTGGCTCTCCAGGAGGTCCACACTTAGTTTCTACTAATAATCTTTTGTCTTGTATCATTGGACAGCCATGGTGCAACTTTGTTACTGGTTCTAACAGTCCATTTGGGAGCATGTTTGTCCAGGACAGCAAGAAATGTAGTGTTAAAGTAGGAGACTGCTTCATCTAATGAAGTACTGTTAGGTTGGACCAGTTGCATGAGTTAAGTTCATTCTGGAAATTAGTCTGAATAAAGTTCTTGGTATTTCTAATGGTTTTGAAGGTAGATTGATGAGGGATGTCATTTCTTTTTCTGATTATATAAGTGAGAGAGTGATCACTGAAGTCTTCAGGTAGGGTGCCTGTTTGGTATCTCTGGAGTAGGTTGTTTATTAATATCCAGTCTAGGATACCTTCCTTATTGTTAGGCTTATTGATTCTGGTAGGTGAAGAGATTATCTGGGAGAAACCATGCAAATTTATATGGGTGGAGGGGAAGGAAGTCTGCAGAGCAAGTATTCCAGTCGATATTAATGTCCCCGAGAATAATAGTTTCTTGGGGGCAGTTAGTAGACAGCCATTGGAGGATACTCTCCAAGGTCTTTGTGTTGTCACCAGGGGGAAATATAGATACAATGTTTATAGATTTGTTTTTGTTGATTTGGACCTTTGTGATGAGTATTTCTGCATTGTTAGTGACCAGGGCATTTGGATTACTAGTTTTGGATACTTCCAGAGTGGATTTATACAAGATGGCTACCCCCCCCCCTTTTTTTGGGGATGAGATCAAGCCATACTATATTGTACCCTGGGGGTATAACTTCATTATCAGTGGTAGTAGGTTTGAGCCAGGTTTTAGAACGGCATAATACATCAGGGGAGTGGACATCCAGGAGGGCATATAAACAGTGAATTTTCTTGTTTATACTTCTAATGTTTAGATGATACACACAGTGTGTTGGAGGCATTATTTGAGTTTCATAGGCTGGTAAGGCTGTTATTTGTGGGGCTTATAGTAACAAGTGGAGTTGGGCCTGGGTTAGGGTGGATGTCTCCATCCACTATGAGGTTAGGTAATAATCTAACAGCAAGTTTCTGGAGTTTTAACAAGAGTTTGTGATAGTTTTTAGTTCTGGGGTTAATATATGAAGCACAAATGGGATGTTGAGGTTTTGCACCAGAGGAGTTAGATGAGAGGTGGGGTAGTAGTTGGTTAGAATTATGTGCTAGATTAGTAGTAATGGTAGCATATCTACGGAAGTGAGTGGCAGGGAGGTGTTGGTTCACTGTAACAAGAATAAAGATGGCACAAGATGTCACTACCTTTACACTGGAAATACTCCAACAGCCAGGGAAGGTGGAGTCAATCTTGTTTGGGAGAGAGAAGAGAGGTGCACATTTCTAGAAATCCGGCTAATGTTTTGCCTCTGCCTGCAGCTTATCGTGCCAGAAATAAATCTAAGTGTATGCAACTGACTTCATATTATCACTCGTGCTTACTTGCCTTTATAAACCCAATTGGCTTCTCTTGCAATGTGGCCTAAAGTTAAGTCATCAAAACTAAATCTTGAATTTTTTCTTTCTGCTCCCCTTGCAACTACTTCATACCCTTATGTTATACAGAAACAGAACTTACAGAAACCACCACTTTCTTTCATTTATCCACCTGACCTCTACTTAAGATATTTCATTTGAGTTTAGTTTCCCCAAAATCCAACCTCAAGTAACACTTCTCAATCTAAAACAAATGGCACAACTGAAGAATTAAAACTACTTTTATCTTCTAACAATTACGCATAAATAATTCATTAACTCTATCTTGCCTGACACTGTCCTGGCTAAACACACAATGCAATGCCTTGCCCTTCCTTACCATGACAATCACTATCTTAACATTCACCTCTGATCGCAACAAAGTGCTGATCACAGTTTCTGTTTTGACTGTTTATCTACACCTAACGTTTGCAGTGTAGAAAGACTTCCCTTGCTCCCTCTTTTTTTCTCTTATTACTGTTAACTACCTATTCTAGGTCCAATGCATTTCCTATATCACACTAAAAAGTGTGCACTTCTTCAAAACGACTGTTTGGATTTGGATTTAACCGTATCTCAGCAGGATACAAAACAATAAAATAAGCCAGGTCAGTAGTACCTCTGGACACAACTTCTCCCTTCAAAAATGCACTTAGTGTAGTCAGAGTGATATGTACATGTGAAAAGGTGCAGTACGTATACTTCAAAGTGCACAGTCACACTTAATATGTGATGTCAGCTGACAGCTTAAGCTTAAGTGCCCCAATGCTTTTCTGCACCTATGAAGTCTTTGTAATGTAGAGCGGATATTAACAAAAAGCTTTGTAAACTTATTAAAATACACCCACATCATTTTTCTTTCTCTTCCGGTGATCTCACTAGAAATTCTGACTGTAAATACATCCACAGACTTTAATCGATGTACCCTGCTCATGCACAGTGGTATGTGCATTAAAATCAAGGATGTAGTCACATGCTAACCCCACAGATAAAATCACTAGGAGCTAAAATAGAATTTTAACTTTCAGAACCTTACAGGAGTAAAATTAAATTTTACAAAGCATTTACTCAAAATATCTGCTATTACTTGGGCAGATCTGGACAAAAATGTTTGTCCATTCTATGTACTACACACTGCAGTGTGAAAGGCAAGTCAAGTTTGTTGCAACTATACACTAATTTGCCAACAAGGTTGTCTTCAATGGACACAATCCAACTGTTCCCTTTTTTATTGGGAATTCAAGGTATACTTGCATCTTCTTAGTGAAGAAAAAAAGTTATGTACTTACCATAACATTCCATGTGTGTTGTCCATCTCAACCTTTACTCTCACTGGTGGGTTGAATCTGATCCATTGGACCCATCTCAGCCACTGCAAAAGCTCAAGGTCCTCAGCTAAGCTCGTGAGCATTTTTCCGTACCCATAATGCAACTCTCTCGCTACCTCAGATCTTGTTTGCCCTCAAGCAGTGACAAGGAAAATAGCTTTTATAAACATATTTTTTGTATGTATGTGTATATATATATATATATATATATATATATATATATATATATATATATATATATATATATATATATATACACAGAGGCTATAGAGTCCTGTAAAAGAAGGCAGGTGGTATGGTGGGTTTGTTGTGAGAATAAAGGTCGAGATGGACAACACACATGGAATGTTATGGTAAGTACATACCTTCATGTGATATTGTCAATCTCGCCTTTATTCTCACTGGTGGGAACACGTCTCTAGCTACCCGATTCTTGGATGGCTCATCGGAGAATATTCCTCAGAACCATGGAACCAAAGGATGTTCTACTCCTAGAGGTCAAATCCAACTTGTAATGCATAAGGGTATGTTGTTTTGCCCATGTTGCTGCAGCGCACATGTTGTCCAAAGGTAATCTAGCTTGACAGGCTGCAGAAGCAGCTACTGACCTGGTGGAATGAGCTTTGATAGAATTAGAAATAGTCTCATTGTTAGAAATGGATATGAAAGATATACATTGTGAAAGCCAACTGAATAATGTAAACTTGGAGACTGGTGGGCCCTTTCTTATCAAAACGGGAAATAAAAAGTTGATCCGTATTTTTAATTTCTGATGTCCTGTGCAAGTAGAAACATAACTTGAAATTTCGGGAGGAACAATGTTAAATCAATAGACTGATTGAGGTAACTCTTTCTGACACCACTTTAGGTAAAAAGGAGGTGTTAGTGCGTAAAGAAACTCTGTCCTTGTGAAAAATTTAGGTATGGAGGTTTGGCGGACAGAACTTGTAACTCCGAAACTCTCTTGCTGAAGTAATAGCTACTAAAAGGAGCATTTTTCATGAGAGATATTTTAATCTGCAAGTAGCAGACAGTTCAAAAGGTCGGGAGACAATCTTTGACATGAAATTCAAATCCCAAGGCAGAAGTGGGTTTCTGCATGGAGGTTGCATCACTGTAGTTCCTCTGAGGAATGCTTTACAAAGTCTGTTTGACATGATTCCAGAACCATTTTCTCCTATATGAAAATTTAGAATTGCTGCTAGCTGAACCCTAATAGTACCTGCAGTGGCTCCCTCATTGAAAAGCTTGGTCAGAAATTCTAGGATAGAAAGTAATGGGGCAGTGAATGGGTCTATCTGATTAATGCTGGACCATGCCACAAATATCTTCCGTTTACTTTTGTACAACTTTCGGGTAGATTTTTTGTGGGAAGATAAGAAAATGTGTTTAACTGGAGAGGAAAACCTGGCGATCAGGGGAACTGAAGCAGCCAAGCTTTTAGTTTTGAGACTGTTTAGACTGGGATGAACCATTCCTGATGGTAAGTCAGCAGGTCCAGAATCCATGGTCTCGTCCGTACATGAGGCCGAAGAAAGGGAAGCCAGATTTGTTGAGGGCAATTAGGCTCATTGTGGACTCCAACAAACTTGCTTTCTGTAAGACTTTGGGAATTAGAAATATTGGTGGAAATGCATAAACAAGTCCCAGGGCCAATCGTGAACAAATGCACCCCTTGGTGACTCCCTCGCAGGGGGGGATCAGAGCAAAATAGCAGCTGCAGTTGGCACTGATTGGTGATGCAAAGAGATCGCAGCAAGGCTGGCCCCATTTTCACAAGATCTCTTCCACAGCTTTCTTACTGAGGGACCACTCGTGCGGCCATAAAAATGGCTCTGCTCAATTTGTCTGCAATCACTTTGGATTTCCCTGGGATGTGCATTGCTATGAGAAAGTGGCTGGAGGCCTCTGCCTACTGCCAGACCCTTCGGGCTTCTCAACATCGGGGGTAAGATCTGGTTCCATTTTGTTTCATTTATGTACCAGGCAACAGACATATTATCTGACTGGATTGCTATCGTATCCAGAGGGAGGGAGTCCTGAAATGCTTGCAACGCCAAGAGCACCGCCTTCATCTCTAGAACGTTTATGTGCAAATGAGCCTCATGTTGTTGCCAGATGCCTTGAACTCTCTTCCCCAGGTAATGCCTCTCCCCCCCCCCAATCTGGAAAGTGTCCATGGTCACCATGGCTTGAGATTGAGGGGGAATAAAGGGATGGTCCTGAGACACCATAGAAGAACTGAGCCACCACTGTAGGTCCTTTTTGTATGAGTTGGTTATCATAACCTTGTGTGTCATTCGAAGGTCTAGGATTGACCATTGTGTCAAAAGTAACCATTGGAGGATTCTCATGTGAAGCCGAGCTTAAAGGAATTAGAACTGAAGTTGCCATTTTCCCTAGAACTTGGAGAACCAGTTTGGCAGAAGCCCATTTCTTCCTGATCAGCATCCTTACATAACAACGAAGGTCGTGTACCCTGCCTTGTGAAAGCTTTGCTGTCATAACTGTTGTGTCCAACTGTGCTCCTATGAAAATCAAGGACTAACATGGCTCTAGAGCAGATTGTTTGCAATATGGTAGTCCCTAGGGAGGAAGAGAGTTGTAGAGTGTAGTCCCTGGATTGTAGCAGATGATGCCTGGTCAGTGTGGTGATGAGCCAGTCATCCAGATATGGGAACACACGGAATCCTTTGCATCTCAGGTGAGCTGCCACTACTGCCACACACTTGGTGAACACTCTGGGGGGCTGTAGTGAGACCAAACGGCAGAGCTGAAAAGTGGAAGTGACTGGCTCCTAGCCAGAAACATAAGAACCTTCTAGATTGCCTGTCCATCCGAATGTGGTAGTATGCATCTTGAAGGTCTGTGGAGCACATCCAAGTGTCTTTTTCCAAAAATGGAAGTATCGACTGCAATGTCACCATTAGGAACTTGGACTATTTAACAGATTTGTTCAAAATGCTGAGATCCAAGATGGGTCTTCAGTCCCGTTTTCTTTGGAACTACAAAGAATCTTGAGTAAGTTCCGGATCCTATCTGGTCTGCGGGGACTTCTTGGATAACTCTTTCTTAGCAACATATGAATTTCTAAGCTTGTTTGTTCCTTTTGACTGGGTGGAACATCTGGAAAGGACTTGTTTACGGGAACGGGGTAGGAGAAGGGAATGACACAGCCCCTGGATATTATGTTCTGCACCAATTTGTCGGTTGTTCTATTTTGCCAAGTTTCTTGGTGCAGATACACTCGCCCCCCTGACTGACTCCAGAGGTGAGCAATCGGGCACTCCTTCAGGAAGGCTGAAAGGGCCCACCAAAGAAAGACTCTCTGAAGCCCTGACTCTGCGGGTCTCCCCTGCTGCATGGAAGGTGTCTTCCATTGTTGTTCCCCCCCTCTGCCCCTAGGGGAACTTTCACCCTGTGTGCCCTGCAAAGACCTCTGGGTTTTTCTGAACCACATCTTCCCACTAGCTCTCTGACCCTTAGGAAAGGGTATGGTAGGTGTGGAAAAACGTAGTCCAACGGCAGGCAATGTCTTGTCTTCCTGTTCACACCTGGTAAGAGTTTCTTTCACTTTAGGCCCAAACAGAGAAGAACCATCAAAAGGGGCATTAATGAAGGAAGACTTGAAGGGCTCCGCGAAATTGCAAAGGCACATCCATGCCTGCCTCCTAAGAACAATACCTGAACCTGCAGCCCTACTCGTCCCATCTGCTGCATAAGATATGAGCCTCATGGAAGAGTTTACAACCGAACTGAGGGTGGCGAGCTGAGCATTGACCTTATCTCTACAGCTCCTTGGAGGGAGTCTAAGTTCCTTTAACAGGTCCCCTCTGTAATCTGGTAAAATGGGTAAGGTAGTTCAGAGACAGAAAGGCGAAGGTTGCTGACAAAAAGACATGCTTCCCATACCTTTCAATGGTCCTAGAATCCTTATTAGGAGGATGGATAGAGGAGCTGGTCTCAGATAGCTCCTTTTTAGTGGCTGCCGCCATGACCATGGCATCAACTGCTACACCTTTAGTTAAAAAGGCCTTATTTTTTGGGGCAGCAATGTATTTACTTGGCCTCCTAGGAGTAGGCTCTATGGAATGTGGGGTCTCCCAAGCCTTCAGAGAGATTAAATCCATAAGCTCGTCGGAAGGAGGGGTCACCCAAGAGGTCCACGGCGAGACCCAAAAGTCTTCAGGTAAAATGACTCCTAAGCTGAAGAGGATGTGGACTGCCAGTCATCTCTCTGCTTTAAGATTTTTGAGGATGTCTTCAAAGGAGACATCTTCAGGAGGTGACCGTGGGGACCCTTCTGCATCATTGAGGTCAGTATCTGATGTGATATACGCCTCTGGGGAATCAAGATGCCTCCTCTTGCAGGTCCTATTCTGAGGGACCTCCTCAGAGGGGTACTCTGGGGAGGTTTCAGAACAGGAGGGGAGCTCCTTACTGGATATCCTGAGGTCTGGGGTCTCTGAGATCCTGTGGAAGGGTTACATGAGAGGAGAAAGACACCTGTCCAGAACTGGGAGGAAGATCTGATAAAGGTAGTGACTTTGACTAGGATAGAGTCAACCCCCTCCTCATAACCTCGAAAGCAGTCTGGCCCTGCTCCAAAGAACTCTCCGGATCAGACAAAAAAGCTGGAGTTGAAGGTATCTCCAGCACAGGAGACAAAAGATCAGAAGCAGAGGTAGGAGCCAAACTCATCCATGCCAAAGCCCCCAGAGACAGTCGGATCAGAAGAGAACTAAGCCAGCTCCGAGGACCTGACCAGAGTGTCAGCTCCTGGAGGTCTCCTGCTCCGACTGGAGGGAAGTGAGGAACAGAAGGTTCCGCAGGTGACACACACACAAGCTGGACATCGGAGTCTTCCCGCTCTGAAACCAAGGGATGGATAGGAGGAGGAACACGTACCAAAGAGGAGGACTGTATCTAATCAGATTCCTTTGGGCTTGGATCCAGTAATAGTTTAGCCAGGGCCAGTGTCTTTAGCTGCCTTTGCCCCACCCTATTCACATCTTCATCAGACAAGCTCCTGGTAGACCGAGTAGATACTGTTAGAAACCTGGACTTAGTCAAAAGTGGAGAAGGGAGCCATGAAGTTACTGGTTCCAAGGAGGGTGAATGGCTCCGATGTCATAGTTCTGTAGGCACCGAAGACATCGGAGCCGAGGGTTCTAATGGCTCTGAAACAATCTTGGATCCGGCAAGGACCATCTGCTCTGAGGGTTCTGCTGGCGCAGACAGTCAAGGAGTTTTTTTTTTTTTACTTGGCTCCGAGAAGGATTTGGCAGATGAAGATGCAAGTTTTAAGGACTTCTTAGATTTTGAAGAGGACTCCAGTGAAAATGCCGCTGAGAAAGGGGGTTTCAATAGACCCTTTAAAATAAGTTTGTTTTTGCACTGCAGAAGTGCTCTCCGATTATGGAGCATGTCTCTTGAAGATGAAGAGGCCCCAAGCAATACACACACACACACACTGTGTGCATCACTAAGGGGCATCTTCTTCCCACATTTTTTTGAAACCAAGTGGTTTCCCTTCCTGTTTCTGTGACATATTAAAGGAATCAAGAAGAAAATACACAGGGACACACACACAAGCATGCCAAGAGAAGGGACAAGCAATGGGAATTAAGAAAAAATATATATATATTTTTTTATTTTTTTGGTCATCCTCAACTAAAATGGATGATAAAGGGAAAATAGGAATGCTCTCTAACTTAAGTGGACATCAGTTATGCACGAACTTAAACGGGTGATAACGGGGGCAGGGAATACTGACACTATTAAAAGGAAAGTATAGTGGTGTACACTTGCCATAAATGTAGATGTTGGAGTGTTTCACTGTTGCAGTCATCACACATGGGTTATCCTGCCAGGGATAGCCCTCAGTTGGCCCGAATACCAGAGGCTTAGTACTTCTGCATCAGTTGCTGTCGCTTCAGGACTGACGTCTGGTCGTCAGTGGTATAAAAACAAGCAGCCAATGCCATTACATCAGTTTTTCTTGCCACAAATGTCAGGAGCCCCCAAATAGGGAGCTAGTTTATGATGGAATAACACCACCAGTAAAAAGTAAATACCAACATCCCTGTAAAGAGTGAGGAAGAGAGAGAGAGAGAGACAAGGGGGCTGGAGGGTGGGAAACCAGGACTGCAACAGTGAACACATTCTTAACATCTACATTTATGGTAAGTGTACACAAAACTGCACTATGTTCATGTTTCACTGTTGCAGTCATCCAAACTTGGGTTGATTCTCAAAGCTGAAGAACGGGTGGAGGCAGTCAAGAAGAGGTGGGGCTAGTTAGTATGCCCTGCAGGACTGCGGTTGCAAAGCCTGCCCTGGATTTTGAAAAGACAGGCAGGTGGTAATGCTTGGTGAAGGTATGAACAGAACTCCATGTTGCAGCTTCCAGGATGTCCCTGGTAGGGAACCCCCCCTGAGAAAGGTTGCAGAGGTTGAAGTTGCCCTGGTGGAATAAGTTCGGACTCCCTGTGGGGGTGGTTTCCCATGGTGTTTGTAACAGAAATGGATACAGTGCGCTATCCATTTGGAAATGGTTTGTTTTGATATGGCCTTGCCCTCTGCCCCTGGTGCAAAGCTGACTAGTAACTGGTCAGATTTCCTAAAGAGCTTATTCCTATCCAGGTAGAATCTGTGCTGTCTGTGCACATCTAAAGAGTGCAGGATCCTTTCCCCCTTATTTTGAGGTTTAGAGAAAAAGGTGGGCAAATGAATAGATTGGTTGGTTGAGAGCCACGCTGGACACCAGTTTAGGCAAGAAATTTGGGTTAGTCCTGAGGGAGACTTTGTCAGTATGAAAAATGATGAAGGGTTCCACAGCCATAAGTGCTAAACTCAGACACAACTGAAGTGATGGCCAGAAGCAAGGCTGTTTTCCAAGATAGGAGTTTTAACTCTGCTGACGCTGCAGGCTCAAAAGGGGGTAAAGCAAGACCTTTTCCAACACAAAGTTAAGGTCCCAAGCAGGGGCTCTTCTTGGTGGCCTTAAGTTGTTAGCCCCTCTAAGGAACTGCTTGATGAGAGGGTGTGAAAAGAGAGGTGGCTCAGTGCTGTATTGTGCAGAAATGGCAGAGGCATGGATTTTAATGGAAGAGAAGGATAGGCCCCTGTGGAGTAGGTCTGCTAGGTAATCTAGGATGAGAGTAAGGAGGGATGTGCTGGGTTCAGCTCCTTTAGTGTGGATTCAGGAACACTACATTTTCCACTTGTCAGCAGAGGAGTTTCTAGTGCTGGGTCATTTGGCTTCACATATAACGTCTAGGACCAGCTTGCTCAGGCTGGCTACTGGAGGAGAAGTCAAGGAGTAAGCCAGGCTGCCAAGTTCAGGGTCTGCAATTGTGGATGCAAGAACTCTCGCTCCTGCTGAGTCAGAAGAGTTGGAATCTGAGGGAGGTGCCATGGAGGCAATGCTGACAGACTGCGCAGTAGTGGGTACCAGTGTTGGCATGGTCAGTCTGGGGCAATTAGGATTGCCCTTGGTCTTTCCTCTCTTATTTTGAGTAATACTCTTGTAAGAAGAGGTAGAGGGGGAAATGCATTGATTGAGAGATTTACTCATTGGAAGGCTAGGGCATCCACTTTCCAGGCCTTGCTGTGAGGTTCCCTGGTGCAGAATTTGCTGAGCTGGTGGTAGCTGGGGGAGGCAAATAGGTCCGCCTTCGGGGTACCCCATTTTTGGGTCACAAGGCTGAAGGTGTTGTGGTGTAATTGCCACTCATGTGGGTCTAGGAGACTTCTGCTTAAGTTGTCTGCCAGAGAGTTTTGGTTGCCTGCCAGTAATTGTGCTAGCAGGTGAACATGCAATGCTGAGGATGTGTTCCAAAGGCTCATGCTAGCCTGCAGAGTGGGTTCTCCCCTGCTTGTTTATGTACCATATCACTGTGGTGTTGTTGGTTTTGATTAGTAGAGGCCCCGGAGAGAGTAGGGATCTGAAAGCTGCCAGAACGTGCTGAACAGCTAGCATCTCTTTTTGGTTAATGTGTAGATGAATTTGAGTTGGGCTCCAGTGGCTCTGAATGCACCTGCCGTCCAGGTGTGCACCCCAGGCATAGTTTGATGCATCTGTGGTTAGGGTCTGGGCGGCATGGGGTTGTGAAAAGGGAAGTCCCTTGTTGTGGTTGCATGCTGCTGCCAACCAAAGAAAATTTTTCCTTAGACAAGGTATCATAGGTATAATGGTTTCTTTCCAGGTCCTGAGAACGTTGACACCAAAGACTTTTTAAGTACCACTGAAGTTTCCTCATATGCAGTCTGGCATATGGAATTAGTAGAATGCAGGAGGCCATGAACCCTAGAGCTTGCAGGATATTCCTTGCGGATAGCTGGGTTCCGTTGGCCAGCTAAGAAGCAGCCTGTCAGATAGGCTTGTTTTTCTGGAGTAAGGAATGCCATCTGGGATGCTGTGTCCAGGCTTGCTCCCAGGAATACAATTTTTTGACTGGGGACTAGTTTGGATTTCCTTTTGTTTATAGTGTACCCCAGTGAGGTTAGTAGGTACTTTACAAATGTCAGGTGCTGCAACAGTGTTTCCTGACTGTCTGCCTGAATCAGGCAGTTGTCCAAGTAGGGGTAAATTTGAATATTTCTTTGTCTCTGAAAAGCAGTGGCTGGAGCCAGGCATTTTGTGAAAACTCTGGGAGCAGTGGATAAGCCAAAGGGAAGTGCAGAGAACTGATAATACATAGATCCTGCCCTGAACCATAGATATTTCCTGCAACAGCCTCTGATTGGGATGTGCAGATAGGCCTCTTTTAGGACTAGGGTGGCTAACCAGGCATCTCTGGACAGCATAGGGAGAAGCTGCTGTAGGGTGAGCATTTTGAATTTTGGTACCACCAGGAAGGTGTTTAGAATGGACAGATCTATGATTGGGCACCAGGTGCCCTCTTTTCTGGGTACCAGGAAAAGTCTGGAATAGAAATCTTGGCCTATCTGTTCTGCAGGAACAGGGCTGAATTGCCCTCATGGAGAGCAGGGAATGAACTTGATTTTGTGCCTCTGCCCACTGATTTGGAGGGAGATCTGGGAATCCTTTTGGGGTTGGCAGCGTGTGGAAATAAAATTTGTACCCCTGGGACACTATGTTGAGGACCCATCGATCGTTGGTGATGAAAGCCCAGTTTTTTGCATGGGAGGCAAATTTTCCTCCTAGCGACATAAGCGGATGGTTAGAGGTGAGAGGTGGAGGTGAGAAGTCATTGTGAATTCTTTCCATAAGGGGGTGGCTTAGCACTCCCTGTTTTAGAAGTGGAGGTACTCCATTGCTTAGATCTCTGCATACCCTGACACTGCTGTCTGGGGGAGTCTGCTAACCCCTAGGTCTAGTCTGAGGTGGCCTTGAGGGGGCTGGAAAGGACCAATGTTTTGAGGGGCAATGCCTACTGAATCTTGTAGGCTGGACTTGCAAAAAGTCTTTAACTGTCTGCACAGACTTAGCTTTTTCTTCCATCTTTTTTAAAACCTCTTCTGCTTTGGTGCCAAACAGATATTCTTTGTTCAGTGGTGCATCCAACAATTTTGATTTGACATGGCCTGGCAGGGTCTGTTCCTTAAGCCAAGCATGCCTTCTAAGTACAAAACCTGTGACTGCTGCCCTGCAGGATGTTTCAAGGGCATCAAACCCACACTGCAGGGTATGCTTACTAACTTGGCTTGCAGAATGCATAAGCTCCTGTAATTATTTTCTGCACCTCAGGGAAGGTAGACAATTTTTGTTTAATGAGTTCCATAGTACTTAGCTTTGTAGAAGACTTCGGTTCTGGATTCGGAATGAAAATCTCAGGAGACGGCTGGGCGGCACTTGCGAACTGCTTTTGCTTCGGGCACCGCGTGGCAAGAAAGACTGAAGAAAATGGCGTCGGCTGCATTTTATATACCCCTGTTGCACTGACGTCAGGGAGGAGGCGACAGCAACCGACGCCAGACCAAGACTTTGGAACTCAGGCCGACTGGGGAACCGCCTGACGGCAGGATAACCCAAGTGTAATGACTGCAGCAGTGTAACACTATGAACATCCTGTGATTGCTGCCCTCCAGGATCTTTCAAGGGCATCAAACCCACACTACAGGGTATGCTTACTAACTTGCCTTGCAGAATGCATAAGCTCCTGTAATTATTTTCTGCACAGTCAGGGAAGGTAGACAATTTTTGTTTAATGAGTTCCATAGTATGTTGCTGGTATTTCAGCATGGGGAACTGGCAATTTAATGCTCTAATGGCAAGAGGTGCTGAGGTGTATACTTTTTTACCCCATCTGTCTAAAGCTCGGGAATCCCTGTCCGAAGGGGTGGGATTCTTAGCTGTGGTTGCTTTTATACCTTTAGGCCCTTGGAAGATGACCTCTGGGTCAGAAGTAGGATTTCTGAAAAGAAATTTGTGAGAATAAGGGACTCTATAGTACCTGTCAGGTTTCCTGGGAGCAGGTGGTAGAGTATCAGGAGTTAGACTGGATTCCATAAAAACATCATCCACAACATCCAGAACAGGAGGAATAGCTAAGGGTCTGTGCTGTGGTAAATCTAAAAATTCCCGGAGTCTCTTTTTGGACTGAGGATAATCCTGGCATTCCCACTGGAAATGCTCTGTCAAGGTATGTAAGGTTTCACCAAAAGAAAAATCCTCTGGAGAAGAGGCAGAAGGAATAAATTCCTCTGCATCTGAATCCTCATAAGCAGATAAGGGCATGTCTTCATAATCAGAAACATCAGAGTAGTTGGACTCTTGGTCAGATAAAGCTGCTGGGGACAAGTCTCTCTTCCTTTTAGCAGGGGTAGGCTGGCTTCCCCTAATCAGCATGATAAGGTCTTCTGCCATTTTAAGCATCTGAGGTTCAGGCATGGAAGCAGGCGCTTGAGGTTAGGTCATTTTTTTAGGTGTAGCTCGTACTCTGGGCCTTAGAGACTTGGTAGGTTTAGAAAGAACTGAAGACGCGAAAGAAGTCGTCAGTTTGTCGAATATCAGTAGTGTGATGAACTTCCTCAGAAGCCGGTGCCTGCACAGTGACTCCGGACCCATCTAAGGTAGAGCCATCCGCAGGTTCCGTAGTCAAAGAAGAGTCTTGCACTTGACTCTGAACGGGTCTCGGTAGCGGCCTGCGAATCCACAGAAGCAGGCATCAGGGGCTGCAAAAGCGCCTCACTGAGTACCGGCGAACTGGCGACTAGCTTAACTGAAGCGTTGTCGGCAGTTTTGGACCTGTGCAGTCTGTCTCTGACTTTATCCTTATGTTTTTTCAGAAGATCGGTAGTCGGGTGGCTTACCAAAGCCATTTCGGAATACAGAGATCGAGAGCGAAAGTATTTAGCTACAATAAGGACCCAACAACGTATAGTTCTGGCGTTGAACAAAGCACAAAACCGACAGCGAGGGAGTCGTGGTCTGGGCCTACACAGCTGACGCAGTAAGAATGGTAATCTTGGTGTGGTATTTGCTTTCCACAGGCGAGACAATTGTTACTTTTTCTGACATCGGTTAGTGCAAGAAAAAAGGATCCCCAATGGGGTACTTAGCTTTAGAAGCTTTCAGCTTCAATTTCGGAAACGAAAACTCAGGTAGTGGCCGACCAGCACTAGTGTGAACTGCTTCTGCTTCGGGCTCCCGGCAAGAAAGACTGGTGTAATGGCATCGGCTGCCTGTTTTTTATATCACTGACGACCTGATGTCAGTCCCGGAGTGACAGCAACCGACGCAGAAATACTAAGCCTCTGGTATTCGGGCTGACTGAGGGCTACCCCTGGCAGGATAACCCAAGTATGATGACTGCAACAGTGAAACACGAAGAACATCTCTAAAACTAACAAAATAGTAAGGGAAAAAACTAACAGCACAACTAGGTAAAAAGATAAAGGTGCATTAATAAATTTAGAAACCACTTAGCCCAGAACTAACTTTTCAGAACCTCCGTCGCTGCGTGGCAAATGAAATCTGGGGTAGCGAGGGAGTTGCATTATGGGTAGGGAAAAATGCCCACAAGCTTAGCTGAGGACCTTGAGCTTTTTGCAATGGCTGAGACAGATCCAATGGATCAGATCCGACCCACCAGTGAGAATAATGAAGAGACTGACAACATCACATCTGACAAAAAGAGCAGCTACACAAAAAAGGATGCAAAGTGAGAAGCAGACCTAACAACAAAATACCAAACGTGGCACATGAAGTGAAACATCTCAGAAATGAAAAGTTAAGGACTTTACCTGCAGATACATAGATAATGTACTTAACAGGACACATGAACCAAATCAGTAAGACAAGATCCTGCCTCAGATTAAAAATCTACAACACAACGCAAATCAATTTCATGCAGTCTCAGGATTAGGTGGCAAGCAGATAAGGTGCAAGATGTCTACCTTGCAGTCAGAGTCCACCTTCCCTTCGTCCACAGAGTAGCTGTCATAGAAAAGGCTGAAATCCTCCCCCACTTCCTCCTCCCACTCATCCATAGATTCAGATGGTCTCTCCTTATTCCCATCACACTCACGAGATAGGTTAAGTCGCGAGTCACCTGCAGAGGCTTGATGCTCTTCTGAGAAAGAGCCATTGTCCAATTTCTTTTCTTCCACCTGAAATAACAAAGTTCTACTAAATAAGGCTGGAAGTACTGACAGCAGAACTTCAGCATTTCACTTTGACAGAAGGCAAAAAATGATACTGCTGGCACCAGAGACACAAGAAAATGAATACAGGGCATGGAAAATGAATAAAGTTCAGCTGTGGGAGTACACTCACCATAACAGTAGTTTGAATTTAGGAATCACTGCTGCAGCAAAATCCATACTTAAGGTTCTACCTGCAGTCATTAGCCCTTCTGATCCAATTTCGACAGCCTTTGGAAATTACACCAGTACTTCTGAACGCCACCCTTTCCCAGTACATACCAGGAAGAGCATGCAAGGATTTATGGGGTTTCCAAGAATGGTAAACAGAGAAAAGGGATCTCCTCTGCCTTCTCCCACAATGATCAGTCTGCTGGGAAATCCTGCTTTGCACAAATGGAATCTGAATAATGTGGAGTTCACCAAAAACCTGTTCAATGACAGTAAAACTACAAAGATTTCAGGGCAAACAAAACTACTACTAGAGTTTCCCAGTCTATGAAACACCTGTTCTAGGGACAAAGAATTCACTCTATGACTTTCCAATGCTGTTACTAAAGTGGAGAGCATGTTAGCTCACTATGAATGTTCTCATCATAGAGGGTACAACTTTTTCCAGAACATGAGCAGCTGATCCTATTTGTTCACCATACGATCATAATGCTTGCTACCTACACATCCCAGGAACAACTCACAAAACACATACTTCTCTACTCAACTACTCATCACTGCCAAGGATAACGAGCAATTTTGCGGAGAACTAGCCTTCCCAAGTGATGTTGCTGGAGTTGCGTGACCAACCCTTGGAACACTGAGGAATGTTGGGTTTATGTTCTGGGAGCAATGCAGAGCTTCAATGCTCACAACTGTGAATGCTGGACTGCAAGTTGCTTTTTAAGTTATTGGTATATTAATGCACATGGTTCTACTTTGTTTAAAATGGCATATTTATGTGGTCACTTCTGACTGATGAACATGAAGATGTTCACAGCAAATTACTAGGCATGCAATCCAAGAAGCTACACAAAGGAATCTAGTCCTATTTCCCAACTGCATAGAGCTGTCTGGTTAAGAGACTTGCTCAGAGTCAGACAATAGGCAAATGGAAGTCAAGAGGAATCAAACCCAAAATACAAGGAAACAGCTGTGTAAAACAGCTCACAGCCATAATCCTCCTTAATCAGGCAGTGTTATTTTTTCATGCATGCTAGCCCCTGATTTGCTAGTGAACTTGAGGCACAGGTTTGGTTATCCTCCACTGCACCAGAGTTCTATAAAAGAATATTCTGCAATGCAGAATTACTGTGAAATTAAATCAGAAAGACTGATTTTTATTGCCTTTTTATTTTTATTTCCAATACTAAAACTAATAACATATAATGCAGTGGAACTATGCCCACCCATATATTGCTTTGCCATCCCCCACTCTATACACTTCCACTGCTGCATTACATTTTACAGCTCAATATAACTTTTTTAATTTAATTATACAGCAACTATGGGGATGTGGGAGGACAAAATTCCAGAAGGTAACCCTTGCTTTTATTTTGCAATCATTTACAGTACAATATATTCAATTTCAACATTCTATGATTTGAGAATGCAATGTTTTGGACTCAATTTATAGCATTCCTTCTTACATTAGGTTATTCTGAAAATAACTAACTGCACATTGGGGTGCACTGTCCGTGATTTATTTGGACAAGTATCCACCATTATTTAAATTTTTTTGGTAGCATGCAATACTGGCATGATCTTAACTTTTTTTTTTGTATGGCAGGGTATTTCTGCCTTTTATTGCAAGTGATTGGAGATGCCATTTATTTGCTACAATGGAAGTCTGGAGAGGACAATGCAATACCTCCTGCCCCCAAATAAAGGATACTATTACAGTGTGGTAACACCACCAATGAAAGAGTTGCTGTAGTTTATGTAAGTGGGGAAATCAAATGCAGTCAAACTGGATCCTGGTTAAAGGCGGTCTGTTAGAACGGTTTGCTACCTTTAGTTCTATGGTTAAACAGGGATCTGTGTTCTTTGTTAAGCAGTAAGAAATAAACTTCCAATGTGCCCATCTAGTATCTATGACTTCGAACTTAGCCAGTAAGCTGTGCTGCCTTAGCTGAAACAGGCCAAGTTATCAACCAAGTTACCATGTTAGCATGGCATGGATGATCATTTTTATCAAATGGCTTATGGGTACAACACCTTTTGCTCTATTACCCTTTTTTTTTGAGCTTTGAGCTAATGTGTTCGGATTTGGAATGGACGGTGCAGTGGTGCAGCGGTAGCATTGTCGCTGGAGTGCCTTCTGTGCAGAGTCTGCATGACTTCCCTGCGTTCCTGTGGGTTTTCTCCGGATACTCCGGTTTCTTCCCATGGTACAAAGACATGCGCCTGGAGCTTTTATCCTCGAGCGTCCTCTGAAAATTTGTTTGTTCCAAGTTGGACTTTCCTAGTTCATAAATGTTAAAAAAAAAATACAGGTTCTTAGTACTACATACCAGCTTACTAGTCAGCACCCAGTTTGGTGGACATATGGCCGATGGAACTGATTGCTATGCAGCCACAATACCTTTGCAACCTAGTTCTTCTCTTTATGGAGTTGACTGCTTCTTTTCTCTCACCTTTTGTCCAGCTTACCCAATATGGAGTAATAGGAACATCAAATGTGAAGAATAGCTTTGAGAATTTTGCAGGACAGAGCCTGATGGCCTTTCTACCTACATCTAATAAGCATGTTTGTTCTATGGCCATGGGTGCCAGGAATTTTCAGGGAGATGAGCGCTCCAAGGCCTATTCGCTCCTGCTTGGGAATCCCCATTGAGCTCACACACTTGAGATGAGGGTCAGGTGGAAGGTTGCAGGCCAGGTATACTGGTCCTGTAGGGCATCCTACACTCTACCCACCCCAGGAGAACACCCTTTCTCCTGAGGTGGCTCTTCCAAATTCCACAGCAGCTGCCTTTTCTGAGGGCTTTCAATGGTTTAGTTATGCAACACAAATGGTAAAAGTCCATCAAACTGAAATAAAAATGTCACATGAGGAATCTGCCATAATTCTGCACACCACAAAGTAGTATGGGTAACCAAAACAAAGTTAGATCTTCAGAAGCAACTTATGTTACTGTTTCCAAAGCTATATCATCTCATACAATCAATGTCAAACAGAGGCAATTATCTTACAAATCTAGCTGACATTAAAATGTAAAGAATACAGTCTGCTACAAAAAACAGTGCAACAGATGCTGAGATGTTGGCACAATATGTAACAGCTTCCACACATTACTTCATTTAATGTTGTGAGAGGCAGGTTGAAGCTTTGGGGGAACTGTGGTGAGGGGCATCCTTCATGTCTTTACAAAATTCATGCAACTATCTTGCTGCAGCAGAAAGCACGTGGCACTGTATACCAGTTACTCTCTGCTTCATGTGGTTTCTCCAGACTGCTGCAAAAATGGCTATTTGTTGTGAAATTCACTGCAGAACATAAGGAACTCTGTACACAGCTTCTCATAGGGCAGGGTAAAGTCAGAAAATATGGAGATAATTATCTGTGAGGGACAGTGTTTCAAACAGTAGGTAAATAGCTGCATATGACAAATACAACTGCAGAAATACGTGAAATCGCAGGAAGGATGAAAAAACAAAGATGGTGGTTCGACATTCTGTAATGTGAAAATTTAGAAACAGTCTACTGCGGATGGCCTTAACTGACAGTAGAATAGCTGTCACTAAATGACAAGTGGAAGCAGTTGTAGGAAAAATGAAACTACCAGAGCTTGGGGGGGGGGGTGCACAATAAAAAGGTCACTGCACAATATGTACTATACTGCAGTAAAAAGGATATACAGTGCTGTATGCCTTCGCCTTTCTTGTAGCAGCTGGGGAAAAAAGTCTACCTTCTGGGTCAAGTTAGTTTCAGTACTGATCTTTGGAAAGGAGGGGGAACTGTTTCACATCCTAACACTACCCATATGAAACAACAAATAAGGTTGCAGTTCCAATGTTCTTACCCTACTGAAGGACACATCTGTGGTCTGCACCTGAACCACATTCATTACTGGATCATTTGTCCTCCCAAAAAAAAAAAAAGTAATTTGAGGAGGGTGGAATTTTATTCCCATAGCCATAAGGATCTTGCCTTGCTCTTCCATGTTTTTTAGGTGCGTTTTCACCTCTTCATCAGTATACAGAAGGGGACTTGTGAAGAGTGAATCCATAAAGCTAACCTCTGCATCCTTCACAATATCAGTAAGCTAGAACTAGGTGTGCTTAATGCATGGCAAAGCAGACTGCTGCAGCTATGGCTGAACTCTCAGCCGTTTCTGAATGCCATCAAGACCTAGGTTTTCATGAGCAAGAGGATGTGGCGGTGAGGTGCTGCATTTACTTTCTCTCTGGCTCATCAAGGACAGCTTCAGCTGTCACAATTGGCTCATCCACAATCCATTTAACAACTGTGTGAGTACAGCAGTTTAGATTCCACAAAAAGAGGAATGAAATGTAAACAAACGCTTTCCTCTCTTGTCCACAGTCCTTGGCGCCCTGCATGGAGGATGGGCAAATGAACTATGGGGTGCAGTAGTCAGCAAAGTAACATAGTTTTCAGGGTTTTCTCCAGTCTTCCCAGCCTCTCGGGGGGGGGATTTCTATTGATTTAATGAGGAATGAGGACCACACTATTTGTGTTGTCCCAGGCTACCTTAATGACATCTTTCAAAATATCCACCAAGGGTGGTACCACCCAGGAGGTCTGGTGGGTAAAGACATGTCTCCTGCCATCTCGTTTTGGTGAAGACAGAGTCCATAGGACATTTCCCTTTTTCCTGCATTACTTAAAGAAATGCCACAAATACTGGCTCCAACGAGGAAGACATAGGTGATTCTGAATCCTCCACAGAAACTCACATGCTGGAATGTCATTCAAAGGCTCTATATGCTTAGGTTTGGCCAGGGCTTTAAGATCTTTTAGGGATGGTACACAGAGAGGAGGACGGACACTTCCAGGCTCAGGACATGGGAAAAGATTAAAAATTAAAAGACTATTGGAGTTGTGCGCCAGTACCCTTGAGGACAAGATATGGTTCTTCCATTTGTTGCCGGCAGATAGATGGCCAAGGTCAGCATCAGCACCAGTGCCTTCACTTTTATCTACACGGTCATGTATCGGGGATATGGTGGTACTAAGGGCTAGTCCTGGCTCTAAAACGGTGATAGGGTAAAGCACCTTTGTCTTGGGTGGAGGTCTACAGCCGATATTGAAGCGCCAAGGATAATGTCCATCTCTGGGAAGGATCATATGCATATGACACAGAAAGGAGTAGTCTAGTGGCCTGCTGAATAATGTATACCATGTACATCAGTATTGGCAGCATCTGTACTAATGGTCTAAAATAGGGCAACACGAGTTATGTCAACTGGCCGATGCTGTAAGTTAATGTACGTCTTGCTACAGAGACCACCAAAGCCCCAGATAAGGTGGCCAACTGATCTGACATCTATAGGAGTGTGACAGGAAAGGAAAAGGAGACCTAGCAACAGCAAAGTACAGTTCTGTAAGCTGGACTTGCCACAACTGCAGATGTTCAAATGATCACTGATGTAGTAGCCTTAGCTGTATGGGTTATATCCTGTCAAAGATTTAAAAGCCGACCAGCTTCCAAAGTTTCAAGGCACATTTCACGCGCCCAAACTGTCCAGCAAATCGAGACAAACTAAAAACTTTGGGTATAAAACTCTTTAGTGTTTTCCTGACAACAGAGAGAGAGAGACTGATCACTGATAGGACAATGATAAGAACAGCAAAATATAAATTTCCACACCATGGCATAAAAAACACAGCAAAAAAACAAAAGGGATAAAGGAAAGGAGCAGCTACTTGCAGCAGTGATCATTTGAACATCTTCTATTATGATAAGTTCATCTTACACAACTGTACTATGTTCTTCATATTGATCACTGCTGCAGCCTTAGCTACACAGGTAGATTATTTATTTTTTTTTACATTTGTTGACTGGGATTGTCCAACTGGACATAGGTCCATTTTCAGCGGAGGCCCAGGGAGAAAAGCTCCACAGTTAAAATAAACAGACAGTAGTTACATTGGATTACATAGTGATTAACAATTTAACAATGCAATTAATTACAAACATATTTACAGATGAAGAACATAGTACATCAGTGGACAACTAGAATCTTTATCTGCGAAGTACATAACAGACATGAACAAATGTTACAGTAAGAAGTTCTTGCTGTATAATAAGTACTAGGCTTATGAGCATCTGAGCTTGCTATAATCAGGGTAGTTAGTGGGGTGGAAAGAAAGGTAGTGATTGGAAGGGGTGGGTGATATTAGAGTGTGAGTTGCAAGGGCATAGCCAGCATGTTCATAGGTGCGCTTTTAGTAAAGTTTTGAAGTGGATGCATGATGGTACGGAGGTAATTGTGGGTGGGAGGGAGTTCCATAATTTGGCTATGGCGCAAGAGAATAGTGCTTCACCAGCAGAGTTATTGGCTTTAGTGATCTGCAAGTGATTTTTGTTGCTGGATCTTAGTGGTCTGGTGGTGCGATAGAGTTGGAGTAGATTCTGGAGGGCTGGGACATTTAGTGGATGGTTTACTAGTTTGTGGGTGAGTGATAGTTGATACCACTGAAGGAGGTGAGGGAGTTCAAGCCAGCCCAGTTCAGCAAGTGAGAGACAGTGGTGACTACAGTAGGATGGCCCCTGTGACGAATTTGGCGATTATGTTGTAGCAGGTCTCTAGCTTGTTTAGATCGCATTGCCTTAGGTTGGTATACATTGGAGAGGCATAAAGTAGGGTGGAGATAAGGTGGGAATTTGCTACTGAAATCTTTGCTGCTTTGGTGAGAAGTTGCTTATTTCTGTATAACGCTCCTAGTTTTTTGTAGACTTTTTTTATGGTCATGGATATGTGAATGTCAAATTTTAGTTTGTCTATTTCCACTCCTAGCGATTTGGTGTGTTCAGTTGGGTATATAGTGGTGATGTCTTTTGCTGTGATGTTAAAGTAAGAGTTGTTTTGAGTATGTTCGGTGGGTTGGAAGATGAGTAGTTTAGTTTTGTTTGCGTTGAGTATTAATTGGGCATCGGATAACCAAGTTTCAACAGAGGAAAAGGCTTCCTGTGCGACTTTTTGCAGTTTGGGTAGGGACTGGGCTGAGCAAATGATGGTCGAGTCATCTGCGTATTGTATGTGTGCGCCATGTTTGGTGGCAGAGGCTAGATTTTTGGTGAAAACATAAAAGAGTAGGGGTCCAAGGATAGATCCTTGGGGAACCCCTATGGAGACAGGCAGTTGGGGAGATGTGTCATTCTGCCATACAACTGATTGTTGGCGGTAAGACAGGTAACTCTGAAACCAGTTGGTGACTGATTGAGAGAAGGATAGGTTACTGAGGACAGAGAGGAGTTGTTTGTGTGGGACCATGTCAAATGTTTTAGATAGGTCTAGGAAAGTAGCAGAGGAGAGATAGCCATTGTTTTTATGCTGAACGATAGTGTTAGTAAAGGAGAGTAAGGCAGTGGTGGTGCTATGGTTTGGTCGGAAACCATGTTGAGTATTGGAAAGGAGGCTGTTAGTAAGGAGGTAGTCTGAGACTTGAGAATGTATGCATCTCTCTAGTATTTTGGAGAGTGGAGAGAGAATAGCTTTGGGGCAGTAATTGGTTAGTTCTGTGGATGGGCCGCCTTTGTGGAGGGGAATTATATGTGATACTTTCCACAGTGTGGGAACGTAACTTTCTGACAGAGATCAGTTAATCAAGATGGATACTGGGTAGGCCAGAGCATCAGCTGCGATTTGTAGGTATTCACTTGTGAGGTTGTCTGCTGCTAATTTGGTGGGCTTAAGTTTAGTTAACAGTTTTTTTATGTTCGAGGTAGGTACAGGAGAAAAGATTAGGCAGTGGGGAGATTACTAGTTGAAGGTGTGGGTTGGAGGGGAGGGGGGGTTGTGTTGTTTAGCTAGTGATAGTATGGTTTGTGTGAAGTGCGTGTTGAATGAGGTAGCAATATTTTTGGAGGAGTGAGGGATGTTAGGAGGAGGGGTACTGACTTTACCTGGGTGGAGGATGGAGTTTATGGAGGACCAGAATTGTTTGGGGCTGTGTTGGGAGGAGTCTAGGGCAGACTGGTAGTGTTGGAATTTGTCCTCTTATCAGCTTTTTAACTCTATTGCGTGGTTCTAGGAATTTCTGTCTAGTTGAGGGGGTTTGGTTTTGCGCCAGTGCTCCCAGGCTTTATCCCTGTTTTTCATTTCTAACTTAGTGGTTTTCTGTAGCCATAGGGAGGGTTGTGCTTTCCTTCTGGAAAGTCTTATGGGGACATGGTACGTAAGGATGCTCAGGAAGGTAGTATTAAAAAATTCAACTGTGTCATCAAGACTGAGGTAAAACTTTAGGGGATGCCAGTTACATTCTTTGAGGGATGAGATGAATGTGAGTGGGTTAAAGTTTAGTTTTTACGTGTTGACGGTAGATGACAGGTTTAGCTTGGTATAGGTATTTTTTGAGTAGGAATGTTGGGGAGTGATCACTGAGGCTATCTGATAAGCAGCCTGTTATATATGACTGGGAGCTCTTACTGACTAGTATCCAATCCAGGGTAGTGTGCTTGCTGGAGTTTCTATTTATCCTGGCTGGAGATTGGACTAGTTGGGTGAAGCCATGAAGGTTTATATGATCGGTTGGATTGTTGCCAGAACAGGATTGCCAGTCAATATTGAAATCACCTAAAATGATAGCTTCTTGGGGGAGATGGTCGGTAGACCAGCTGAGGAGGTTTTCTAGTTATCACATTATCTATAATTCTCACATTATATTATAATTAAATATTATAATTATATATTATTATTATATATATATTATAATTATATATTATAATTATCACATCTAACTATATTTGGGAGGAAGATCAGAAGGGTCCAGAAGCTCCTGGAGAATGGTCTTAGCAAAACTTGATCTACACCTAGAGAAGGAATCAAGCTTGTAGCATGCTGTAAAAGCTATGTACACAGGACCAAGTAGTAGCTTCTAGAATCCAACCCTTTCTAAAAAGCCATAGGTAAAACCAAAGGCCTGGTAAAGTGGGCTTTAACCCTGCCTGGAACAGACATGCAATGATAAGTATAACAAAAGGTAACAGCCTAAGACAGCCATTTGGAAATGGTCTGTTTTGATACAGGTTGTCCCTTCTTCTTACCTTAAGAAATTAACAACGCATCCAAAGATATGAAAGATTTTGTTCGGTCAAGAGAGTACTAAAGTCATCCATGGCTATCCAAGGTATAGAGTATTCTCTCAACCTCATTTTTAACTTGGTTTAAAGTAAACTCTGATAAAACTGTAGGCATAAAAGGATTAGTTCTTAAAGGAAACCCTGTCCCTACTGAAAATTAGGTAGGGTTGACTCACCATAAGAGCTTGCAACTCAAGATACCCTTCCTTTAGAGGTCAGAGCAATCAGTAAAATTGTTTTCCATGTTAAGAAACTCAAGTCAGAAAAATTAGCTGGTTCAAATGGTGCAAGGGTTAGCTTCTCTAACAAAGTCAACTTGGAGGCCTCATGTAAAATCCGTTTTGAGAACATTTTGACTGCCTTGAAAAAGGAGGATCCACTGGCACATGTAATAAAATGGCGAATAAATGAACTCTGAGGAATAAGAAAGGCTATAGGATAGTAACTTACACAAATACTGTAAAACCAGAGAACAACTAGCACTGAATGGGTGCTGGTTATGTTGTTTGCACCAACTAGAAAACCTCTTCCATTTGCATGATTTCCTACCAGCAGGCTTTCTTGACTTCATTAGTACCTGCTGCATGCACTCAGAAAACAGGTGCCTACAAGGAATTAAGACCCCATCATCCAGGAAGTCAACGTAAGATGAATCAAGTCTGGGTTTATAAAACACGGCTGTTCTAGTGTGATTAGATACATTATGCGAGGACGCTTGTGGTAATTGCCACTGGCCACTTCAAAGAGAAGGGGTTGCCAGGACCAGAAGGGAGTCACCACAATGATAAGTTATGTAATTACCAAAACAACAGATCCATGTTATCCGATTTTCATCTGGTTCAGCATATGGGACATCATATCTGACTGGCCATACCTTGGCAATGAAATTGAAGTTTCCACAGTTCCCGGGTTCCATCTCCTCCCCTACCCATAATTCCCTGAACCCCATCCTAATACCCCAGATAGAGTTTGCCCTTTCCCATACATATCAGATTTATTTATGAACAAACATTAGAAATCAGATAACAGTATAAAAGAACGGGGAAAAGACAAATGGAGCTGCACAATGTCATCAATGGGTAGTCTCTTGGAGAAAGCCACTGAAGTAGCCACTGCTCTGGGCTGAGTGAGCCATTGGCTTGGATTGCAAATTTAAACCCATCTTACTATAGACAAAAGAAATAGTCTGATAACCATCTAGAGTTTGCAACTTCAACAGTTCTACCAACTTTAGACTCTGAAAAGGCAAGAAATAGTTGTTCAGATTTCCTGAATTGTTTTATCCGATGAAAACAGAATCTGAGTTGACAAAAATCTAAGAATGTACAGAACACATTTCCCCTTGTTGGTGCATTTGAGGAAGAACACCGTTAAATGTGTTAATCAATTTAAGTGAGCTCTGGATGCCACCTTTGGAAGGAAGGATGCATTAGAAACCCTATACTTATGGAAAGGCAAATACGGAGATTTACAGGAGTGTATGTGCAATTCTAAAATTCATCTGTCTGACGTGATAGTCTAAGAAAATTGTTTTCCAAGTTAATTATTTAATATCTACAGTGGCCACAGGTTCAAACAAGGGTTGTGTCAAAGCTTGAAGCATGAAAGTAATCTCATCCAGAGGAACTGATCTCTAATGGGAAGATGTAAGATGTACTCTTAGAAAGCCTCCTTGAAGATCTCAAAAACCTATGACAGTATCAATGCGCCCACTATGAAAATTCAAAACTGCTGCAATTTGAACTTTGATGGCAGAACAATTACAACACTTTTTTGAAAATGTTCAGACAAGAATTCCAAAATGGAGGGAATGGGAGCAGAGAAAGGGTTCAAAGTTTCTGGCTACTGCTCAAAGGGAAAATCTTTTCCATTTATTGTGATAAATCTTATCATAGCAGACTTCTGGAAAGTCAATATCAACAGCCATACTGGGAAGAATGGCATCTCTTCCTCTGGTCAAAACTGGAGGAACCCTGCGGTTAGTTTCATGGTTGTCCGATCCAGAGAAGGTAATCTGGACGGGTGAGACATAAGATCTGGACACTGGTCTATTATCAAAGGATGTACCAGCAGATAACACAGAAAGGTGAACCATGTTTGTTGAGGCCAGAACTGGACAATGATGATTACTTTGGCTTTGCTCTGTTTGGTTTTCTGAATTAAATTTGTTCATGACAAGTAATGGGAAAGGGTATTTAAAAAAAAAAAAAAAAAAGACATGGGGGGCCAATTGTGGACCGCAGTGTCCCTCAGTGATTAACTCTGTGGAGGAATCAGGGCAAAGTAACTGCTACACTTGTTGAGGTGGAAGGCAAAAAGATCTCAGCAAGGTTGGCCCTAGGGGGCAAAAAATTAAAGTTGCCACTTTTAGATTGTGGGAACATTCATGGGGAGTTAGGATACTCCTGCTCAATTTGTCTTCCAGAACAATGGAAGACCCAGAGATGTGCATTATCATCAAAAAAATGGTGTAAAGACATCAACTACTGTCAAGCTTTCATTGTTTCTTGACACAAAGGGTAAAAGCGTGTTCCTCCTCATTTGCTGAGGAAGCTCATTAGATTGATAGTATCTGAAAGATGGTGCGAGTTACAATTTAAAATATGATGGCTCTTTGGTGGACAATGGGCTATACATTGTTGTTAGTATCAACCATCTGTCTGTAGATACAGATTTTATACTGCACATTTATGAAAGAAAAAACTTATTTTATTTGCCAAAAATACTAGTGTTATGGTCAAACAAAGGGCTACATCTAAGTGTAAAAGATTGATTAAAGACATCTGGGGGGAATTGTTCACCTGTTCAAGAGCTTTCCAATGGTGTACAACAACATGGTGACAGTATACTGTTGTTTTGTGATACTGCCAAATCTATGCAAATGATGCATATAATAATTTCATAATATTTCTAAATATTAATTTACAGGGTCTGTATTAGAAGATAGAAGACCGAATGGAAAGAATATCGAACGGCAAAACAGCAAAAAGACCGGACCTCGAAGTGCTGTTTGCCAGATCGCGGTACAGTGAAGTTTGGAATATTTGCCCTTTCCTCACTGTAGTGAAATCTCAGAGTAAGTATATATATTTAGTGGGAGGTAAGTGCAATCTCAGAGTTGGTATATATATTTAGCAGGAGGTGTGGGGGGTTGCAGCCTCCCACAACAGCAAGTTCAAGGTCCGGTCTTTTCGCCGTTTTGCCGTTCAATATTTTTTCCATTCTGCCTTCTAATATAGACCCAATTTACAAATCCATGTGTGTCAGTTGGCAAGTGCCTTAATATTTTGTACAAGGTCGTACCATTTACTTTCACTCAGCTTATATGAAATTAATGCAGTTATGAAAAAACAGGTTAATAGTCAAACTGCTTTACCTAAAGAGCATTTATATCTAAAAATAACTTCACATTAAAACTTGTCACTTTTACTAACACCCACTACCTGAATACACACAGCAATCATGACAGTATCTTACACTATTTTTGTATTATTAATGCAAACATGGAAATATGTCCCATTTTTCATAACTTTCTAAACACTCCTTAACTCTAACTCTAGAATCTAATGCTGACCTTTTCACTGCCATGTTTAGCAAATTATGTCAAGCTTGTAAATGCCCTAGTTTTAATTGTGTACCTTTATCAGGACTTCAGAAATTAGACTATGAAAACAATGAGTACACTTATCTCAGTACAGGAAGTCTCCTATAAAGACAAGCATACTCTTACAGGATACACAGGAACTCTGCATTCTAATAGAGTACAATCATTAGGAAAGCAAATAGGTAAGCTATACTAATCTAAGTTATTAAATGCAAAAACCATGACAAATATTTTTCAAAGAATATGAAAGTCCTCAAAACACGTCTGAAATCTTCAGACGGCTAATGCAAAGTGGGGTATTAGGATAAAGTTCAGGGAATTATGGGTAAGGGAGAAGTCAGAGCTCTGGAATGGTGGAAACTTCAAATTCAGTGCAGAGGTCAGATCAGACATCCCATATGTTGAATCAGATACACGCACGCACACATTGACGCACGTGCAGACACACATCTCTCTACGGTTTACTATTAAAATTTCGAACGGCACTCCGTCGACTGTACTATAGTCAAACACGGAAGTTCGAAAATGATAATTGCGAAGTCAAAAAAACAATCTAGGAATGGGTTTCAACATGGGTCGAGGTAGGGGAGATGTTTGTATTTGAGAATAATACTGAACACCTACCTCGACCCATGTTAAAACCGTTCCTAGATTGATTTTTTACTTCAACATTCGACGTTTTCGAACTTCCGTTGCGGACTATAGCACAGTCGACGGAGTGCCGTTCAAAATTTTAATAGTAAACCCTCTCTACATCATTTCATAAACACACACACACACACACACACACACACACACACACACACACACACACACACACAAAACACATACTCCCCAACACTATGGTATCTGTCACATTTGCCCACAACATTGCAGATACGAACCCCACCCCAATGACCACTGTACAGACGTATGGCATTACTATGACAAGTCCCCCCCAAACACAACAGTGGTGACAACCAGTTATTTACATTCCTCTGTCTCCTACAGCAGTACAGCATTCAAGCAGAGCTTCTCATCAGTGAGGGACACACCGACAAAGATGTGACAGAGAAGGATGCACACATGCACTCTCATATCTCCCAACATCATTTCCTCCACACCCAGAGAGGCAGCGAGACACACACCCAGCAAGATAGACACCCAGAGAGACAGATATACACACATCCAGAGACTCCAAAGTTGAACAGCAAAAATTGCAACCCAAAAAGTAAGAATCCAAAGGTTACAGTCTGGTGTCCTAAATGCAGCTAGCCACCTGACACTTGGAAGTGACTTAAAATAATAGTCAAAAGCTTGATAAAATTATTTTATTCCAATACTTCATAAAATACTAATAAGGAGGTTAAGCGCTTTCGTCCCTACATGTAGGACTTCATCAAAACCATCTTCTACACCAATGAACACACTTATACAACACAATTATTCTATTATTCAATTAATAAACTAGTTAAAAACCATGCATTTCTTAAAAACACCACCCCTTAAAAATAAGCATTTTCGTGTGTGCAACTTTTGCTTACTAATAACACAACATTTTTATCGCGACTTTGTATTATTATGTATAAACTTTCACACAATAAAAACAAAATTAATCAATTATTCATCCAAAATATTGTTCAGTCCAACCTCTCGGACAACCTTATTTACATACCTAAAAACATCTAATTGTTGTGCTCTCAATTTAAGCAATGGAATAATAGATACATTTTTGTTTAGCCCTGGTGAAGTTATAGCATTCAATTTAATTTGCCAACATAATTCTCTCATCTCTATACAAGTTCCCACCATCCCCCCCTAGGTCTCCTGGGTGTAATATCTAATACACCAAATCTAAATCTCATGAATCCTTCACAATTTTCAGAATGTTTAAACAATGCATTTACATTACCCTTTTTTATAACATACAAACGTTCATATATGCGTTTCCTAAGTGATCTCTCCATTTTACCTATATAAAAGAAATCACATTGCTGACAAACAGCAGTATACAGTGGATATAAAAGTATACACACCCCTGTTAAAATGCCAGGCTTTTGTGATATAAAAACATTAAACCACAATAAATCCTTTCAAAATTTTTCCCACCTTTAATGTGACCTATAACCTGTACAATTCAATTGAAAAATAAATCTGTTAGGGGAAAAAATATAAACAAATGTACAATAAGCTGGTTGCATAAGTGTGCACACCCTTAAACTAAAACATTGCTGAAGCACCTTTTGATTTAATTACAGCATTCAGTCTTCTTGGGTAGGAGTCTATCAGCATGGCACATCTTGACTTGGCAATATTTGCCCACTCTTCCTTGCAAAAGCACTCCAAATCTGACAGATTGCGGGGGTATCTCTTGTGCATGGCCTTCAGGTCACCCCACAGATTTTCTATTGGATTTAGGTCTGGCCTCTGGCTGGGCCATTCCAAAACTTTAATTTTCTTCTGGTGAAGCTATTCTTTTGAGTTGGATGTATGCTCGGGGTCATTGTCATGTTGAAAGGTGAAATTCCTCTTCATCTTCAGCTGTCTAGCACACACCTGAAGGCTTTGGGCCAAATGTGACTGGTATTTGGAAATGTTCATAATTCCCTCCACCTTGACTAAACCCCAGTTCCAGCTGAAGAAAAGCAACCCCAAAGCATACTGCCTCCACCATGCTTCACCTTGGGGATGGTGTTCTTTTGGCGATGCAAAGTGTTATTTTTGCGCCAAATATACCTTTTGGACTCGTGGCCAAAAAGTTCAAACTTGGTCTCATCAGACCATAACTCATTTTCCCACATGCTTTGGGGAGACCTAATGTATTGCTTTGAAAATTTTAGGCAGACCTGGATGTTTCCCTGTGAAAGAAAAGGCTTCTATCTTGCAACCCTAGCCCACAGCCCAGACATATGGAGAATACGGGAGATTGTTGTCACAAGTAGTACACAACCAGTACTTGGCCAGAAATTCCTGCAGCTCCTTCAGTGTTGCTATAGGTCTCTTGGCAGCCTCACTGACCAGTTTGTGTCTTTTCATCAATTTTGGAGGGACGTCCAGTTCTTTGCAACGTTACTGTTGTCCCATATTTTCTTCACATTTTGATGACTGCCTTCACTGTGTTCTGTGGTATAGCCAATGCTGTAGAAATTTTTTGGTACCCTTCTCCTGACTGACACCTTTCAACAATGAGATCCCTTTGATGCTTTCTAAGCTCACTGTGAACCATGGCTTTTGCTGCAGCAGGCCACTGAGTAAATGTCAGGACAGCTGAACTTTATTTGGGGTTAATCAGAGTCTCTTTAATTGATGGGTGTGTACCCAAGAAGACTGAATGCTGTAATTAAATCAAAAGGTGCTTCAACAAGTATTAGTTTAAGGGTGTGAACACTTAAGCAACCAGCTTATTGTACTTTTTTTTTTATATTTACTCCCTTAACAGACTGTTTTTTCAAATGAATTGTACAGGTTTATAGGTCACACTAAAGGTGGCAAAAGTTCTGAAATGATTTATTGTGGTTTCATTTTTTTACATCACAAAAACCTGGCATTTTAACAGGGGTGTGCACACTATTTATATCCACAGTAAACTAGTCTTTTTAGAGTTAAAGTTCCCCATCCCTTAGATTTACTTTAAGTCCTATAGTAGTTAACAACACTTCTGTGTTTTCTAATATATATTTACATTGGTTACATGAGCCACACCTGGTCATACCCCTGTTCCTAATAGGGTGTTCAAACAAAAATTTTAAATTTGAACTTATCTTGTACACAAACTGAAAGATAGCTCCAGGGATATCTAAAACTTCCAGGTTACCTTTAAAAACAACCCAATTCTTAATAATATCTTTAATGTCCTTGGCTCCATTACCATAAATGACTACCATACTATCTAAATGATTGTTAATCTTAGTCACCTTTGTTATTTCTATCTGTCCGTTTCCTAAAATTGATGTAAATCTACTTCCCCATCTTCCATCACTTCTTTAGTGATCTTAAAAACAAGGCCATATCAGGGTACTTTCTTCCTTGGAACATTTGAGTCAAAATCCACTTCTTGTTTAAAAAATTCCAGATTGGAGTACGTTCTCGCTGCTCTAACCACTTGGCCTTTAAAAATATTCTTTCTTGTATATTTGGGATGACAACTGTGACAGTCCAAATAACTATTAGAAAAGGTTACCATTCTAAAAATTTTGGGAGGTCAATTTACTTTCTCCTCCATCTTTATATAGGGTTACATCTAAATCTAAATAATTAATGCTATCATCTGCATGTGTGAATAAATGTGAAATATGGAGAAATGTTAATAGCTTCCACAACATTTTAACGGAATAGCAATGGAAAATTTTGCCATACCCATCAATAATGTTCCCATCCTTATTGGAAATAGCAGGAGTAGAATTAACCAAGTGCTTAGCAGCAGTGAAGACAAATAAGGCTACAGCTGCTGGACCAGGTTTAGGAAGAATGTATAAAAAAAAAAATCAAAAGACTGAGAAACTTTACACATCCTATTAGTCTTTTACGTACAGCTGAGTGACTATCAGGAAAACTACAGGCAGTAATACAGACATCCTTTAAAACAGAAAGGACAGGAGGAACGGGTATAGGTTCTGGAAAACCCTTCTGTAACAACTCGTAGTATTTTCTGAGGGAATGGGA